>NC_029791.2:59716808-59717673 GCF_000816755.2 Arachis ipaensis
ATTTAAAACAATTAATATTTTTAACAATTTTTATTCCAAAAAATTAATATGTTCATAATTAATTCTTAAAGGATATTCTTTCAAAATGAAAATGTCCCAATTATTAAAATGTATCTCAAAGATGTATTTAACAAATTAGTCTCAAATACGTTACTATATACATTTTTAAGAACTAATCGGTCATATATATATCGAGAGTGCAGATAGGGTTCAAATTTAGAAGTTTTTAACCTGTAGACCAGGTAAGATAGGAATGAATTTTAGAGAGATTTTAAACCTATGGATATATATGATTAGGGTGGAGACCAAACCCTATTCAACCCATTGCTAACTTTATATTTGGCTCAAAATATACATTCTGGAGACATAATTATTGGGCCACGAGATTATATCACACTAAATACAGGAAAATTTGGTATAGATTTCTCTCATATTTAGGGAAGGACAAAAACTCGTTAAAACGAGTATCCACGAGGGCTAATCCGTAACAGGGACAAAATGGAGATCTGCTATGTCTTCATGGGATGAAAATCTATCCCTACGAATGAACAGAGAAAGAGACGGAGAATAAGTTTTCACACTACAAATATCTTCTAAATTCTCATGACGTGAAATTATAATATAATCCTTGATTCTGTTTATATGAGAACCTAAAATTCGAATTATAGTTATTATTGATTTTGGTAATATGAAATTTAAACAATATTATTCTAGAAATGTGACATATCATACATGAATATATAATTTAGATTTTTGAAATGGTTGATATTGAATGATTTTTATATTATATTTTAACTTTATTTTGTATTTTTTAATTAATAAAGTATAAATTTTAACTTTTAAGTTAAATTATATTGGATTATAT
>NC_029791.2:59717907-59781704 GCF_000816755.2 Arachis ipaensis
ATTTTGATTTTTTTATATAATTTTTAGTTTGTTTAAAAAATTAATATCCATATATATTTCTACAAATTTATTATTCCAAAAAAACCGCTAAATGAAATCTCATGACAGAAAAGAGGAGGGGATGAAAGAAATTATTTTTAATAGAAATGAGGTATGTAATAAAATTACGTTGTCATTTCTGCAATCTAACAGGATATAATTAGATACATATATATAAGGTAATACGCCTACCAAAAAGTAGTCATTTATCCTTCTTGGATCTTGACTAACTTAATGATAATCTTTATCCTTCTTGGATCTTGACTAACTTAACTACTGAAATTTTTACTTAAATAAAAGATTTAATATTTCTGTTGGCAGCATGTACCTTATCCGCAGGTACTCAATTCGACCCAATCCAACCCTCTGCGGGTAGGGTTGAGTGCAGGTCGAGTAAGGTGCAGGTTGAGTCTGAACCCTATCCAACCAACTCCCACTCTATATATGTATATGTTCTAAAAATATGTTATAGGTGAGTGTTAAACCAACGATCTCTCATTTAGTGCAAAAAGTCTTTATTACTAAGCCAAGATCATTAATTGATAATTTAACACCTTTGTTTATACAAAAACCAGTTCTATTTTAGTGATATATAAATAATTTATCACAACCTTACACTTAAATCACAAATTCACAGCCCCAAACTCTTGAAGAATCCTAATATATGATTATCTTCTCTTAAATCTCAATCTCTCTGTAACTTCGCATCTGCCCCTACTCTCCTCGCCGGTGTTGCTCGCTCACGTTATCGACATCTGCCGGCTTGGTCGTCGTGCTCCGTGTTCAACTACTCGTGTGCTCCATTCAGACATCAGTTATTCCCGTGATCCGTGCTCTGTGCTCCGTTCAGACTCTAACACTGTACCACTGTGGTCCATTCATTAGGTTATATAATAATATTGTATATTTGTGAAAACCCACAGGATTATAAGGAAAAATAAGTAGCAGTAAATTAAATTGGTTAATTATAAAAAAAAAGAATAATTTTGAGAAGAAAACAGTATTGCGAGATGAATTATGAAATAGTGAAAATGAAATTATAAGGGATTGGAAAGATAAGGAATATTTGCAAGAGAAAGGTTCATAAGACAAGCACTGATCACTACCATAAATCAAATTTTATTTTTCATATCTTTCTATGATAATTTTGAAACTCCTTGTTGTGACTGTGTGGTTTGGTTCTCACCCCATACATCCATCATTTTCATGAAAACTGATGAGGAAGGATCTCAAGATGTTGTTGACATTTATTGCTATGTTTTTGAAATGAAATTATATTAAGTTATTATTTTTTCTTCGCCTTAATATTGTTATAAATTTTGTACAGAGGAATAGGAATTATTTGTTATATGTATATAATTATTTATATAAGTGTATTTCATGTATTTTATTCATGACTATTGATGTAGCTATCAGATTTTGATCATTGTTGATTTTACTAAAATATGGAAGATGTATGTATGTATGTATGTATGTATGTATGTATGTATGTATGTACTTGTACAAAAAAAAATTAAGACTCCTATATATGTAAGTAGGTAGTACAGGATTTTCACGTAATGCTTACCATTAGCAATATCATGACTTAAACATGATATTCTTAACGATGAGTACCGTTGGATTAATCAAATAAATCGCCGCTAAAAAGATTACCGTCAAATTTACCGTCGTCCTTGGATTGATGGTATAAACCTCATCCAAAACTGCTTACGGTGATTTTTTTTGTCTGACGCTAATTACTGACAAATTTTTCGTCTATTTTTTCAATGGATTTGGCGAGATTATATTGATGGTTTCCATCGGATACATCAGACGATAACTTTGGCACCATTTAATATGTTTAGGCACCAAGTTACCATCGGATTTATCCTACAATAAATCCTATGGTAATGTTAATTTTATTTTTAAATTATTTTGGCACAGTTAAACCACAATTAGTAGACTCTTGTTAACAAAATTGTTAGCAAAAATTTAAAGTTGCCAGAAATCAACAAATTATTTTATTCGAAAAATAAATGGTCTGAATAAAATAAAATGTCACAAATGTAGAATACAATGAACTACATAAACAAAAAACCCTACAGATCCCGATAATCTTAGTCGTCGTCTTTGGCGTCGTGGTCCCCCTGCTGAGGCAGCGGAGTAGGTGCTACCGTCGGTGCCCCACCAGTAGCACTGCCACTGGAACCAGCAGCGCCATTGCCTCTAGAGCACATATGCTAGCTTTACTCCTCCATCTTCTGTCACAAACGCTCGAGCTATTCCAGCTTCTTCGTCAGGTTCAAGTTGACGACAACGCATGCAAGAACTCTTGATACCTCGGCTCAGACTGCTCCACTTTCTGGTGCAACTCTTGTGTTAGCTTCTGCACCTCCTCCCCCAAGTCGACAACTTCCTCTTGTGGGGTTCAGAGGCAGTCTCACGCCAAATCCTATCAGGATCCACCACTGAGGTCTCGGAGTTGGCTTCGTCGGCCCCACTAAGCGGCTGAGATTGCTAGGTCACAGCCTCAAACCTCTGCGTATACTCCTCCTGCGTTACAGACGTTAGTTATGATTAGGATAATAGTTAAATAATTGAGTTTAAACCGAATAAAGTTGAAACTTAGGATTAATTTAAACTCACATAATGTAATGCAAACCGCTCGTCAGCAGTTTGCCTTCTGGTGCACGAAATTGAACTCCGCAAGTTTCGCAAAGATGAAACGACAAGTGCACCGGGTTGTCCAAGTAATACCTCAGGTGAGTGAGGGTCGAATCCCACAGAGATTGTCGGATTGAGTCAGGAATGGCTATCTTGTAGGTCTTAGTCAGGCAATTAGAAAAGATGGTTGTTTGTTTGAAAACAAAAATAAAATAGTAAAGAACAAAATACCAGGTTGGTGTGAAAATAGTGATAGGTGTTCAGTTAAGGCTTCGGAGATGTGTATTTCTTCCGAATTAACTTTTCTTACTGTCTACTTCAATAACGAATGATTCCTTCAATGGCAGCCGTATGTGATTAACTCATGTCCTCTCATCAAGTTAATCACTTCTAAACCATAGCAGTCCACCATATCCGAGCAACTCATGTCCTCTCATCAAGTTACCTCATGGCTTCCCACTATGGCCGAAGATGAAACCCTAAGCAATCCACTCCCCTTCGCGATCCTACTCAAAACGCCACAAACAAGGTCAGATCTTCCGAATCAGGGAATGCTGCTTCTCTGACTCTAGCATTAATGCCATAGAGACCTCAGTAACCCACGGTCAACAGGATTTTATGTCACATATCCAAAGTTGCCTAGGTACGCTCTTGGAATCCGCAATGCAATCTCTAGCTTTAGCTCAATACTACCCGGGTCAAGATTCGCACAGAAACCAAGTAGAACAAGGATGAATGAAACAGTTCATCCTCAATTCATGAGATAAAGAACGAGAATGCATAAAGGAATAGAATTAGACATATTGAAATAGAAACAGTAATATTATTAATCCATGAGAATCAACAGAGCTCCTAACCCTAACTTAGGAGGTTTAGTAGCTCAAAGCTTATAGAAAGTAATAGTAAAACGTGCAAAGGGGCAAAGATCAAAAGGTCCTTTACAAAGTTGATCATTGTTCTATATATAATAACCTAATAACTAAGAAGTACAAAAGTATGATAGACTAGACTAAAGGTGCGAAAGTCCACTCTCGGGCCCACTTTGGTTGAGTACTTGGGATGAGCTTGGCGTCCAACTTGAGGAATGGGTGTTGAACGCCCATTAGAAGGTTGATCCATGCTGCCTTGTGCTTCTTGGTGGGTGTTGATTGCCCCAAAGGGGGTGTTTGGGCGTTCAACGCTGACTTGAGTTCCTTTGGGGCGTTGAACACCAGAAAGGGGGTAGTTCTTGGGCGTTCAACACCCAATATGGGTAGGCTCCTTCGAAGAAAAGTATATACCATTATATATTTCTGGAAAGCTCTGGAAGTTAGCTTTCGAATGCTATTGAGATCACATCATTTGGACCTCTGTAGCGCCAGAAATGTCCATTTGAGTGCATGGAGGTCAGAATTTGACAGCATCTGCTACGCTTTCCTTGCCTATGAATCGGACTTTGCCAAAACTCCTCAATTTCATCCAGAATTTACTTGAAATCATAAAAAAATAGAACAACTCAAAGTAGAATCCAAAAATGTGATTTTGCACTAAAACCTATGAAAATATAATGAAACTTAAACAAAACATAACTAAAACAATATGAAAATGATGCCAAAAAGTTTATAAAATATCTGCTCATCAGAACACCAAACTTAAATTGTTGCTTGTCCCCAAGAAACCAAAAACAATGTAGGATCAGAAAGAAGAGAAGGATACAATAAATCTCAGAGTTTTCAATGAAGCTCAGCTCCAATTGATGAGCGGGGCTAGTAACCAATAGCTTCTGAATAGTTTTAGCATCTCACTATCCTTTGAAATTTAGAAGCGTTGGCATCTTTAGGACTTCAAAATCTGGATGATACTATTGACTCTCTTAGTTTAGTTCTTTTTTATTCTTGAACACAGCTTCTTTTTTAGCCTGGCCGTGATCCTAAGCGTTTTGTTTTCCCGTATTACCACCGGATACATAAACGCCACAGATACTTAACTGGGTGAACCCCTTAGGATTGTAATTCAGCTTTACTAGAATTCTCAGCCAGTGGTGTCCATAGTTCTTAGGCACACTATTTTTCTTTTGGGATCACGACTTTAACTGCTCAGTCTCAAGCTTTTCACTTGACACCTTCACACCACAAGCATTTAGTTAGGGGAAGCAGCTCATTTGACCTTTTTAGGCCAAGAGCTTGTTTCTTTTAGGCCCTCATAACCATTGATGCTCAAAACCTTGGATCCTTGCTCTTGCCTTTTGGTTTAAAGAGCTATTGGTGATGACTTGTCACCATGTCATGTTTTTCTATGCTTTTTCATACAAAAAATTGATGATTTTTGCTTAAATATTGAATGCTTTTGTGCTTAATTGGTATATTTTCTTGATCTTTTAATTTTATAAATCTTGTAGGAAATAAGAAGAAAAAGAAGCAAAGAAACACAAAATAAGCTAAAAAGGAGAAGAAAAGAGCTTTGGGGCACACTTTGAAGTTGGAGCACACTTTGGAGGCTTAGGCCACGCTTTTAAAAGTGTGGCCCATGACCAAATCAAGGAAGAGAAGCGTGGCCCAAAGGAAGAAAAGTGTGGCTCAAAACAATGAGCAAGAGCACAAAGCTCTTGCCAGGAGCTTAGAGCTCTTGTGGAGAGCTTTACTTCAAATAATCAAAAGCCAAGCTCTTGCCAAGAGCTTTATCAAAAGCACATGGAAGAAGGAAGCAAGGCACGCTCACATGCAAAGCTCTTGCCAAGAGCTTTGCCCAAGAGCTTTTTCGGGCTGCTTCAAGGAAAAATCAAGGGAAAAGGAGCTCAACAATGCACTCACCAAGGCTTGAACCCAAGACCAAGGGGGAGGGAGGCAAGAATTTTCGCTAAGTTAAAATCTGGGCGTTCACAGCATGACCATGCCTCCTTCAAAGGGCTATAACTTGAGCTACAGATGTCCGATTGATGTGCTTCTAGTTGCGTTGGAAAGCTGACATTCAGAGATTTCCAACGATATATGACAATCCATATTTTGCGTGAAATTGAGGCACGAGTGAAAGGCATCTTTAAGGACCAAAAACAAGCAAAAATGAATCAAAGTGGCTTCACCAGGATTCGAAGAGGGAGACCAAGGGAAGCAAGGAAGTAGCACTCTCCTCATGAAAATGTAAGAAAAAGGGCTCACAAAATGCTTCCATCATGGATCGAACCTGGAGTTTCTCTCCAAAACAAAGGGGTGCTTCTAATAGAGCTCTTACGGAGAGCTTTGAAGCTCTTGGGGAGAGCTTTGCCTTGGGGGTGTGACCCATGGTCCAGAAATCAAATTAATTCAATCCTGCACCAAAATTTAAAAGCCCATGGACATCACTTCAAGGCACAAGAACAAGTTAGCTTAGGAATTTATTTTTAATTGTAATTTGTTTAGAATTTCATTTTTCATTTTCATTTTCATTTTGTGAAAAGCCTATAAAAAGGCATTTGCTTCAATTCTTTAGGGGAGGAGCTCCATTGAGAAGGCTAGCTCCAATAGGGAGTTTTGCACTCTTTAGTTTTCATTTTGCTTTCTCTCTTAGTTTTCTTTTCTGTTTTGAAATCTTGGATTGAGATTGGAAGGAATTCTATTTTCATTCTCCATCTGCAACTTCTCTTGTTATTTTTCTGCATAATTCAATAAATTGTGATTTAAATCAAAGCTTTCATTTACTGCTTCCATTTATCTTTATTCTTCAATCTGTTTGCTGTTGGATCAAGGAATGAATTGAGATCTAGACTTATTTTCTAGTCTCTTTGATTTCCTGAGATCTTCAATTTCATTTTGCAATTAAGCTGAATTTCATCTCTGTTTAGCTTTCTTAAGCAATTTTGCTTTGCTATTTTTTTTACTGATTCATTGAAATTGTTGAGTGCTCTTTGAGATTTCAAAATTGATTTAAGTCTTCTTGCTGATTTCTTTTTCTGCTACAATGTCCTTCTCTGCAATTTTTACTTTCTGCTCATATTGCTCCCAATTTACTTTCCTGCACGTGTGTTCCTCTGCACTTTACATTTGAGCCACTGTGATATGAATTTACTTTTCATACAATTTTAATTTCCTTGCAATTGTTCTAAGCTTTGATCTACTGCTTTCATTTAATTTCCCTGCTCCCACTCCCCTTTACATTTGATGCAATTTACATTTCTTGTCATTTAAGTTTCTACAATTTACATTGCTTGCTCTTTAAGTTTCAGTTCCATTTACTTTCTTCAATTTAAATTCATTGCAATTTTACATTCTATTGATCAATTTCACCCAATCACTCAATGTTAGCTTGACTAAACTAATCACCCTCTAAAGTTGCTTGATCCATCAATCCTCGTGGGATCGACCTCACTCTAAGTGAGTTTTACTACTTGATGCGACTCGATATACTTGCCGGTTAGGTTTGTGTGCTTGGAATTCGTTTTTCCACAAAAACACCATCAATTGGCTTTTTCTTTCTTTCTTTCTTCTCTTTTTTTTTGCTGCTTTTTCTTGCTTCAAGAATCAATTTTTTTTCAGATTACCAATAATACTTCACCTTTTCCATCATTCTATCAAGAGCCAACACACTTTACTCCAACATCAAATATGCACTTTTGATTCATGCATCCAGAAAGTAAAAGTGATGCCACCACATCAAATAATTGGACCATTCTTATTATATAACTCGAGTTCATGCATCTTACTTCTTTTTTTCAAATAAAATTTTTCTTTTAAGCATGGTGAGAGATACATAGAATATTTTATAGCCTGAAGACATAAACAAAGATGATCATGCACTAATGACAAGTCATCTTATGCTAGTTTTTCAAGCAATTTTGCACTTGTTTCATTAAGTTTTATGCACTTTCTTGCATTGTAAGTTAGTAATTTGGAGTGGTATTGCATAGTTTCTTTGAATCAATCAACCACCCTCTAATTGATATTAAATCATGAGGTTTAAGCTAAATTTAATTGATTTTTAGATGATTTATAAACCTTGTGAATTTGGTGATACTTTGATTGGTTGTTTTGATTACTTGTAGGTGAAGAAAAGAAGAAAACAAGAAAGCATAGCGTAAGAAGTGTGGCCCAAGGAAGAGAAAAGTGTGGCAAAAGAAACAAAGAAGTGTGGCACAATGAAGGAGGAAAGCCACAATGCTCTCTCCAAGAGCTCAGTGCTCTCCAAGGGAGCACAATAATGAACCAAGGAAGCAAGGCTTGGATGCTACGCTCTCCTTGAGAGCTGAGCATTATTTTGAACCAAGAAAGAAAGGGGAGAAGCATAATGCTCCTCTCTTGTCAAGAGCATTATCGGGCTTCACCCAAAAATAAATTCAAGGGTAATGGTTGCCAATGCTTGCCACAAGATTCGAACCAATCACCTAAGGAAGGAAGGAAGCGCTACTCACCAAGGAAAATAAGCCAAAATTGGCCAAATGCATCCCCCAAGTTTCGAACTCAAGGACGCCCCACTCAAGGCATACGCTAGCTTGATTTCCTTAACAAACAAAAAGAGCTAGCAATGTTGACGTTATGATTTTTGCCAGTAAAGAATTTTATAAAAATAGTTGCGTTGTAGGTATAGTTTCTAAACCAACAGAAATTCCTTCGTACAAATGTTTTGGTTGTCACAAGTAACAAACCCCTAAATAAATTGATAACCGAAGTATTTAAACCTCGAGTCGTCTTCTCAAGGAACTGCAGGGAAATATGTTCTTATTATCGGTTATGGAGATTGTAAATCGGGGTTTTGAAGATGAGGAGCAAGTAATTTAAATTGCAATTGAAATAAGTAAAAGACTGTAAAGTAAATAAATAACTATAAAATAAACTTTTGGCAAGGTATGAGAAATTAGAAGTCCTATCCTAGTTATCCTTATCAATGATGATGAAGATTGAATCTTAATTCCACTCAGTTAGTCTTTACTTAAAGTAAAGAAAAGTCAAGTGACTAATTAGTTAGATCCTCAAATCCTAGTTAATCCCTAAGGAAAGATTGGGATTATTGAAGTTCAATTCAATTAGCAAAGATAACAATTATCAATCATGTTTGAGGTTGATAACTCCTGAGTTACCGATTTCTTAACCAAGACCAAAAAGGGAAAAAGTAAATCTACCGGAATAAAAATGTCTTCAGATTGGAAGCAACAGTAATATAAATAAAAGAAACAATTATAAACTGAAATACCTCAAATAACATTAATTCAAAAGAGAAATCTATAACATAAAAGAATTCATAAAATAGATTGAAAAGATAAATAAAAAGGAATGTTGAACCTGATAAAAAGATAATCCTGAAAGCGAATAAAATCCTAAATCTAAACCCTAAAAGAGAGAGGAGAGAACCTCCCTCAAAACTAAATCTAAATCATGAAAAGTAACTATTGGAGAATCTCTCTGAATGGATGCATTCCCCCACTTCATAACCTCTGATCTGTGCCTTCTGGACTTAGATTTGGGCCAAAAAGGGCTTCAGAAATCGCTGGGAGCATTTTCTGTAATTTTTGGTGCGTGGCCTCTGTCACGTGGCCGCGTGGGTCATGCGGTCGCGTCAATTGGAGTTTTCCTTGTCGCGCGGTCACGTAAGTCATGCGTCCGCGTCATATGCGTTTCGCTTAAGGCGCGTGATTGCGTCAATCACGCAGTCGCGTCGCTGTTAATTCGCGCTGGCATGCGGCCGCGTTGTCCATGCGATTGCATCGTTGCCAGTTTCTTCAAAAACTCTGTTTTGTGCTTTCCTTCCAATTTTGTATGTTTCCTTTCCATCCTTTAAGTCATTCCTGCCTTAGAAGATCTAAAATTACTCAACACACGAATCATGGCATCGAATGGTAATAAAGGGAAATTAAAATAATTACTTTTAAAACATAGAAAACATGTTTTTCACATACATCACATAATAAGGAAGGAAAAGTAAAACCATGCAATTAATATGAATAAGTGGGTGAAGGATTGAATAAATCACTCAAATTAAGCACATAATATATCATAAAATATGGGTTTATCAACCTCCCCACACTTAAACAATAGCATGTCCTCATGCTAAATCCAAGATAAAGAGTAAGGTAAGGTTGAAGTGGTGGAATCTCATGCAATGCAATCTATTCTAAATGCAACTACCTAAATGCATCATGCAATTCTAATTATTTTTATTCACTTGTATATAAAGCTCACATGTAGTTGAATTAATTAACATTTCTCAAGGAATCATATTTATAGCCAGACTTCAGATAATGATGAAGTACTTTTACAATTGAGGTGGGAAAAAATATTTTATAAACTTTCAAGACAATTAATAATTCAAGTAGAGATATATGTTAATGAGCTATTAAAACCTCAGTGGATTTTGTGTTTACTCTCTGGTCACTCAGTGTTTATTGGGTTAATCACTCTATTCTTCTTTTTATCCTTACTTTCTATAACTTTGTTCTTCATCTAACCAATCAACAATTATAGAATATAGGCATACAAAAGTCATGAGGTCTTTAATTAAGGTTGTAATGGGGCCAAGGTAAATGTAAGGGTATATGTATAAGGCTAAGTGAGCTAATTGAGCGAATCCTTGATTAGTCTAAGATCTCACCTAACATACATAACTTGTAAAGCAAAGCTTCTTTACCTATTTTCCTATATTTTTCCCACTTTTGATGTTACATGCTCATGCATTAGTTTTAATTTTGTCCCATGTGCATTGCTTTATTTTGCATTTGGGGAATTCTTTTGTATCCCCTTTATTCAAATACTGAAAAATAAATATTTTTTTCTTTTTTTTAATGCACATGGTAATTCAATTATTTTGATTTCACATGAGCATGCTTCCCAAAAAATTTTTATTTTGAATTATTTTATTCTTTTCAACTTTCTACCCTTTGTTTTTGTCATCCATGTTCCCAATGGGTTTCCCACACTTAAACAATTACACAATTTCTATCTTAAGCTAACCAAGGATTCAACTTAGGATTTTTATTTTGTTTTTCTGCTTAAGGCTAGTAATGTGGTTTGTAGAATAAGAGGGGATTTAAAGGCTCAAGTGGGCTAACAAGGGTGATGTAAAAGGTAGGCTAATTTGGGATAAGTGAGCTAAAATCAACAATGGCCTCAATCACTCTCTTGGTATGTATTTCTATTCTATAATTGGACATATAGATTAAAACAAAGTAAAGAACACCAGAATAAATAAGAAGGGTGGAACACACAGGAATAAAAATTATGGTTTGAATGTAACCATACAATTAAGCTCAAAACTTACAGGCTGTATGTTCTCTAACTTAGAAATCATATATCAGTTATATATGTCATGCAAGTAAAAATCAAGAGTTTCCATTATTCTCAATGTAAAATTTATTTTGAGTGGCTTTAAAGTTTGTGTCTCTCCTTGATGAAATGTTGTTAACTAACTAACATGGAATGCTATATATACAAGGTGTGGGTTGTTTCTATTATGTTCAAGTCTCTAGTTTACTTCCTTTTGGTTCACCAAAAAAATGCCAGAGATGGCGACCTCCCCACACTTAAAATGAAGCATTGTCCCTGATGCTCACTCAAGCAGGGTGTGAAGGGGTGTCATCACTGGAAGGGTGGGTAGCTGGAGTCTCTGTGGTGGTGGTCTGAGGATCTGCCTGTTGCAGAGGAGGTGCTGACTGAATAGGGATCTCAGGGTCAGAAACCTGAATCTGATGCGGGGCCTCTTGCTGTGATGTAGCCTGCTCTGTGCCTGCCTGCTCAGCCTCACTATGGGGGTGGGTATCTGCCTCGTGATCATCCGCCTCCTCCTCAGATGGCTCTGATGGTGTGTCAGGCTCGAAGGGGATATCGCCAGATCGTATCAGCAGCTTCAGGTGCTCATAGCGTCGAAACAGGCAGTGCACTAGGTGATAAAACCGCTCTAAGGCAGGTGGAGGTGCAGTGGTGGTAGCAGGGGTAGCTGTGGAGGAAGAGGGGCCGGCAGATGGTGTGGCTGTCTCATCAGTAGGAGTGAGGAATGGAGGTCTGTAGCCTAAAGCCAGAAAGTTCCTGCTGTGAGGGATAATTTTCTTGCATTCTGCAGCAGGTGGCCTCTCAACAGCATACTCCCAAGGCACGTCAACTCGATGGCCTAGCTGTGTAATCAGATATGGGAAGGGGAAAGTGCCTCGGACGTGGACCCTGGCCATGTAGTACCGAATGAAGCGTGGTAGGTACAGGTCCTTACCCTCCATCACACACCATAGGAAGGTGATCATAGCGGCTGGTAGCTCCGTCTCGTGAGTACTCGGCATAATAAAGTTGCTTAGGATCTGATGCCATAGCCGAGCCTCATCGTTCAAGTGTGCCCGTTTGATTCCCTTAGGCATGGTGGTGTTCTGACCCATGACCCATGGGACAGTCGGGTCAAGGGCTATCCTGGCCTTGACTGCATCCCAGTCAAATTTCATGAAGCGCATGTCCTCCTCAGCCTTTTGATATCCATCTGGCTGATCGGATTTAGGCAGAAGCTTCAAAACATCCTCTATAGCCTCTTCAGTAACCAGAATCTGCTTTCCTCTTAGGTTCACTGCATCTAGGGAAGTTTTGAAGTAATTGTAGTAGAATTCCCTTACCCAAGATGCATTAACCTCAGTCAGGTTTCTCTCCAGGAAGAACCAGCCTCTTTGTTTGATTTGATCAGAGGTGTATTGCTGGAGTTCTTCTGGGATCTTCAGAGTCCTTTTCAGGTACAGGTTCCTGGAGTTTGCAAACACCGGATACTTCAGCTCGCAGTATCGGTTTGCAAATTTAATGGGATCAGTAGCAGGGAGTAGTTGGTCAGCCTTCTCCTGCGGAGTAAAGTGTTTCTCCCGCCAGGAGTCATCATGCATGAGGTCCAGTATGGACATGGAGGCTTCTCCTCTTTTCCGTTTACCAGTTTTTGCCTTTCATTTTCCTTTTCTTTGGGTGTCAGACATCCTGAAAAATAAAAAACCAGGATATAATAAAAATAGGAAAGCAGGTAGGCAAATAATCGAAAGAAGCATATAATGGCAGAGGAGCAATAGAATAATGAAAAGGAGTTAAGTAAATGTGCATTAAGGAATGTATAGGAGTTAAATGTCCGAAAATAAAAAGTCACAATCCAAAATGTAAAAGGATTCATGTTAAGTAGGAAAAACGTCCGTCATGCCTTGGTTAGAATGTTAGAGAGAATAGTAAAAAACCAGAAGAGATGTTTTGAAAGGTAAGTGGGTTAGGAATGAAAAAGAGGTTAGGGAGTTAAAATTAGTGAATTAGTAAAAAGTGGATTAGAGTAAGTGGCATGAAGAGCATTTCCTAAATAACGAGAATTCACAAATTAAAGCAACAGATAACTCAAATTCAAACAAGGAAGTTAAGGATGAATCAAATGAATATAGCAAAGAGTGGAATTGAATCATGCAAGATACAATTTATAAACCAGGAAATGAAAAAGAATAAGGAAGCTTGCCCTGTCATTCAAGAATTGGTTTGGTAAAAGCTGAGTAAAGCAGAGTGCAAGTTTGCCAAAACCAAAACAGGAATGAAAATCAAAACAATTTACAGAAATTTGGACAGCATCCCGGCTAAAATTGGATGTTCCCAGAAAATAAATAGCAATCAGAATAGCTCATATGAATTAAAATATAGCTGTAATTACATAAAGGGAATAAGAACATGGAAAAGCAGTGTAAAAAGTAGCATGAACAAGAAATTACAGCATATGAACAATATTAACAACACAGCAATAGCAGAATTACAAAAATTAGAAAACAAGAAACATGAACAGCGCAATTAAACAGGCCTAAATCCACCAACCACATCCTAAGCTACCTAACAACCTAGAATCCACTACAACATGCATATCTAACTAGCCTAATGATGAACATAAATAGAAAAATAGGAAATTAACGATGAAAGGAAAAAAGGGTGGCGTTCAGCGGAACCTGGAAGGCGTAGGAATGAAAGTGGGGCAAAGAGGTGGTTAGGGGTGGTGGCTGTGGCGGCTGATGCAGCGGTTGAGGGTGGTACGGCGGCGGTGAGGGCTTGCGGAGGCAGGGAAGGTCTGGGGTAGGGTAATGTGGGTAAGGGAAAGGGAAGGAAGGGGGTTGTGGAGAGAAGAGAGGAAGGAGAGGGGGCTGGGGGTTATTAAATTTGAATCCACGTGATTGCGTGGGGCATGCTGTCGCGTGGCTGGGGTAAAATGGGGGTCGATGCGATCGCGTGGGTAGCGCGATCGCGTGGAATGGGTAAATTATGAATGACGCGGTCGCGTGAGGCATGCGACCGCGTCGCTGGAAATTGTGCTAAACGCACAATTCCAGCGTCGTTTCAGTGCAACTCTCTGTCTCCTCTGGGGTGGTGGTGCAATCCATGCGACGCGATCGCGTCGCTCACACTGTCGCGTGGGATTGGTGTTGTGCAAGTGACGCGATCACGTCAGGGACGCGACCGCGTGGGTCATTTTATGCGAAACGCACAATGGTCGCACGATTCCAGCCTAACTCTCTAGGCGTTGGGGATTTACGCCGATCTCCAGATCAAGTGGCCGCATGAATGACGCGGACACGTGGGTAGTGTTTTTGTCAAGTGACGCAATCGCATAAGTGATGTGGTCGCGTCGCTCATCTCTTTTTTTTTATGCAGGTATGCAACTATGCAGTATGCAATGCGAACGAATTATATTCATGTTCAATTGAAAAGGAAATAAAAAATAAAAATAAATAACACGAAATAAAACTGAAAAAGAAACGACCATACCATGGTGGGTTGTCTCCCACTTAGCACTTTTAGTTAAAGTCCTTAAGTTGGACATTGGATGAGCTTCTTGTTATGGTGGCTTGCGCTTAAATTCATCCAGAAATCTCCACTAATGTTTGGAATGCCAATAGCCTCCGGGGTCCCAAACTAGGCATGTAAAGCTTCTGAGTATCTTCAAGCAGATTGTCAGGCTCCCGGGGTGACGAATGTCAGAATGGATTCCAGGATCCCAAACCTTGCTTTTAAATCCGCCTTCGTCTTGATCTATATTTTTCCATCCGGACGGTTTGGAAAGTAGATTTTCACCAAGGTGACCAAATGTTTTCCGAGATCCATTCGATAGATCATGATGCCAATCCGCACACTTCAAGTTGAAGCGTGGAACCTTATTGAACCTTGTGCACCAGCTCTAAGCACGAGCCATTTCCCTCTTACTCTTAAAGCCGCAGAGACCTCTAAGCTGGCCATCTATTTCAAGCAAACCATATTCAAGTGGAAAAGTAAAGATAAAGGTTAAGGATTGTACCCACTTGAAGCTTGTATTAGGTGGTAATGGCCTTGGGATAGGTGTTTCCAGTGGTTTTGCGAGTTCTACTCCCTTGTGCTCTTCTGTGAATTTCTTCACTTCCTTGCAGACTTCTTCAATTGCATCCGTGTCCTGATCAAAGCCTTCTATGTCTTCCTCGTCACTTAAGTCATAAACGGGAGGTTGAGAGAAATCTACCTCCGCATCGTCTTCGTATTCACTCAGGCAAGATTCTTCGATCTCAGAGAATTCACTTGCTGGTGCAAGTTCACTACTGGGAGAACTTGACTTGAGATCATCATCATCAACGAAACTTGCTTCTTGGATTATTCCGTCCAGTTCTTCATAAAAGACTTGCCTTGGGGGCTGTGTACTATCCTCCTTAGCATTAATTGTAACGTCCTTGACAGAATTCTCCACAACTCTGGATTCCCATGGAGGCTCAGCGTCTCCTAGGTCTTCAACCAACTCTTCTTCTTGTGTAATGACAGCTTCCTCTACTTGCTCCAGTACGAAGTCATGCCCTGTTCTGTCCACTGGAGTTTCTAGTATCTCCTTCATGCTACGATCATCATTAGATTGTCCACACGGAGTTGTGGGAGGTCCTTGAATGTTCGAACGTCTAGAAGATAATTGACTTATTGCTTGCTCCAGTTGATAAAGGGTTGTTTGAAGTTGATCTACTGTTTCCTTGAGCCAAACCTCTGATTCTCGGGGTGCTGGATTTGGATGTGGTACATTGGGAAGTGGTGGTGTTTGAGAGTAATTGGATTGGAATCGGGGTAAATGAGGATCCTATGGTGGCGAATGGTGAAAAGAAGCTTGTGAGTGTGGTGGTTCGAAGTTATGTTGAGAGGATGGCCTATAAGCATAGGGTGGGACTTGTTGGTAGCTACAAGGTTATCCACCATGTCTATTTTCTTGGTATGCATTGTAGAATGGTCTTTGTCCATGATATCTTGGAGGGTGTTGTTGCCTAAAGGGTTGATCAGAACCTCTTGGCTCCATCCATCTTTGATTGCTCTGACCTTGATGCATGTTCCTGTTATAACTTTCACTCTTTTCAACAATATTAGAACCAAACTCAAAGCGAGAGGGGTGAAAATTCCTAGTAGGTAATGGAAATAAAAAGGGAAAATAAAGACAAATAAACAAGTAAAAGAAAAATATTTACAATAACCAATAATAAGGCACACAATTGCAGTTCCCCGGCAACGGCGCCATTTTTTGATGTTAGGATTTTTGCCAGTAAAGAATTTTATAAAAACAGTTGCGTTGTAGGTATAGTTTCTAAACCAACAGAAATCCCTTCGTACAAACGTTTTGGTTGTCACAAGTAACAAACCCCTAAATAAATTGATAACCGAAGTATTTAAACCTCGGGTCGTCTTCTCAAGAAACTGCAGGGAAGTATGTTCTTATTATCGGTTATGGAGATTGTAAATCGGGGTTTTGAAGATGAGGAGCAAGTAATTTAAATTGCAATTGAAATAAGTAAAAGACTGTAAAGTAAATAAATAACTATAAAATAAACTTTTGGCAAGGTATGAGAAATTAGAAGTCCTATCCTAGTTATCCTTATCAATGATGATGAAGATTGAATCTTAATTCCACTCAGTTAGTCTTTACTTAAAGTAAAGAAAAGTCAAGTGACTAATTAGTTAGATCCTCAAATCCTAATTAATCCCTAAGGAAAGATTGGGATTATTGAAGTTCAATTCAATTAGCAAAGATAACAATTATCAATCATGTTTGAGTTTGATAACTCCTGAGTTACTGATTTCTTAACCAAGACCAAAAAAGGAAAAAGTAAATCTACCGGAATAAAAATGTCTTCAGATTAGAAGCAACAGTAATATAAATAAAAGAAACAGTTGTAAACTGAAATACCTCAAATAACATTAATTCAAAAGAGAAATCTGCAACATAGAAGAATTCATAAATTAGATTGAAAAGATAAATAAAAAGGAATGTTGAACCTGATAAAAAGATAATCCTGAAAGCGAATAAAATCCTAAATCTAAATCCTAAAAGAGAGAGAGGAGAGAACCTCCCTCAAAACTAAATCTAAATCATGAAAAGTAACTAATTGGAGACTCTCTCTGAATGGATGCATTCTCCCACTTCATAACCTCTGATCTGTGCCTTCTGGACTTGGATTTGGGCCAAAAAGGGCTTCAGAAATCGCTGGGAGCATTTTCTGTAATTTCTGGTGCGTGGCCTCTGTCACGCGGCCGCGTGGGTCACGCGGTCGCATCAATTGGAGTTTTTCTTGTCGCGCGGTCGCGTCGCTATTAATTCGCGCTGGCATGCGGCCGCGTCGTCCATGCGATCGCGTCGTTGTCAGTTTCTTCAAAAACTCCGTTTTGTGCTTTTCTTCCAATTTTGTATGTTTTCTTTCCATCCTTTAAGTCATTCCTGCCTTAGAAGATCTAAAATTACTCAACACACGAATCACGGCACCGAATGGTAATAAAGGGAAATTAAAATAATTACTTTTAAAACATAGGAAACATGTTTTCACATACATCACATAATAAGGAAGGAAAAGTAAAACCATGCAATTAATATGAATAAGTGGGTGAAGGATTGAATAAATCACTCAAATTAAGCACAGAATATATCATAAAATATGGGTTTATCAAATGTCTCCCCAAGGTTTCGAACTTGAGACCTCACCAAAGCAAGGGGAGTGCTGCGCTCTTGCCAAGAGCAGAGCGCTACCTTCCTTATTCCTTGATGCATGAGGCGCGAGTGTGACACGGCCAAGGAGGCATGACACGCGCAACTTGACACGGCCCAGGGAGAATTGGTGCGCATAAGACAAGCCAAAGCAAGGCAATGCTGCGCTCTCCCCAAGAGCAGAGCGCTACCCTGATGCACACAAGCTTGGCACGCTACAAAAGACCAAGGACACAAGTCATGAGTGCTGCGCTCTCACCAAGAGCTGAGCACACTACTGGGAGCAAACACCCATGGGCCAAAATTGAACTAAAATTCAATTTAAATTCAATTCTTCACCAAATTAAAAGGCCCACTCCAAATTCAAAAATCCAAAAATAGGAAGTGTATAAATAGAAGCTAGTTTGATTTAGATAGGAGGGGACTTTTGAACTTTTTTTACTTTCTTTTAGAATTTTAACTTGTAATTTTGAGAGCTTTGCTTTGGTTTTGGATCTCTGAGTTTATTTTGGAGAATTGGGAAGGAGAATTGATCTCTGAGTTTTTAGAGAGAGAGGTTCTCTCCTCTCTCTTAGGATTTAGGATTTTAGGATTTCTATTAGTTTAGTTCAACTCATCTTCAGTCACAGGTTCAATATTCCTTTTATTTTATATTTCTCTTTTACTTTCAGATGCTTTAATTCTTGTATTAGTTATGTTGCCTAATTGACTTATGAACTCCATGTTAGAATTGATTTCTTTATTTAATATAATTTGAGGTATTTCAGAATTATGACTGCTTTCTTTTATTTATATAAATAATTTAGATTTTTTCCTTTTGGCTTTGGTTGAGTCATTGGAGACCTTGAGTTATCAAACTCATGGTTCATTGAAAATTGGAATTCTTCCAGAATTAATTCGGGTTCCAATAACTCTAACTTTTCCCAAGGAAAGACTAGGACTTGAGGAATCAGAATTAATTCATCCACTTAACTTACCTTCATAGTTAGAGGTTAACAAAGTGGGAGAAAAATCCAATTCTCATTACAATTGATAAGGATAACCAGGATAGGACTTCCGGTTTTCATACCTTGCCAAGAGTCTATTTTATAGTTATTTATTTTATTCTTATTATCATTCAACATACTGCTTCCTTACTTTCAAAATCCCCAATTTACAAGACTTATAACCAATAATAAGAATATACCTCCCTGCAATTCCTTGAGAAGACGACCCGAGGTTTAAATACTCGGTTATCAATTTTAAAAAGGGGTTTGTTACTTGTGACAACCAAAACTTTTGTAAGAAAGGTTGATTGCTTGGTTTAGTAACTATACTTACAATGAGTATTTATTATAACTTCTAAACCATCAATCTTCAGTTCTTCACTCCTCCACCCCTGAGATCTTCAATTTCCCTTTAGTTTTTGAAATTGAGCTGCATTCTACTTTCTGTCTGGTTTTCAAAGAAATTTTCCTTTTCTTGTTTAAATCTGTTGCATCTTAATTCTTCTTCTACTTCTCTGTTAATTGTCTTTTACTTCTGCTTGTTAAATTTTTGCAATCCCAGCTCCCAACTTCTTTTATAATTCAAGCAATTTACATTTCTTGCACTTTAAGATTCAGTTATTTACATTTCTTGCAATCTAAGTTTCTGCAATTTATATTACTTGCACTTTAAGATTCAGCTTCTTTACTTTCTTTGCCTTTTAATTTACAGTCAATTACCCCTATCCCTTTACAATTCATGCAATTTAACTTTTGTCAATTACAAACCACTCAAACCAACACTTGATTCGCTTGACTAAATCAACCACTAAACTAAAGTTGCTCAATCCTTCAATCCCTGTGGGATCGACCTCACTCACGTGAGTTATTATTACTTGATGTGACTTGGTCCACTTGCCGGTGAGTTTTAAGGTGATTGGAATTTGTTTTCCAAAAATTATCCATCAAGCACTAGAAACAGGAAACAGACAATGAAATACAATGGAAAATAGAAAAATAACATAAGTAAAGGGGGGTAATGAAACATGACCACCTTAATGACGGCGGCTACTGCTCCCTTTAGTGGATCCAATGTAGCGTTTAAGCTCCTCTATGTCTCGTCCTTGCCTTTGCTGCTCCTCCCTCATAACTCTTTGATCTCCTCTTATTTCATGGAGGATGGTAGACTGCTCTTGGTGTTCCAACCTCAGTTGATCCACGTTGGAACTTAGTTCTCCTAGAGAAGTATTCAGTTGATCTCAATATTTTTGGGGAGGAAAATACATCCCTTGGAGCATCTCAGGGACTTCTGGAGAAGGCTGTACAGGCTCTTGTGCAGGCTCTCTTACATTCTCCATCCTCCTAAATATAGGGACATCTCCATCTATAACCATTCCAGCTGAATTGCATAAGTGACATATAAGGTGAGTGAATGCTAATCTTGCTTGGGTGGAGGTTTTGTTCGCCACCTTGTATAATTTTTGAGGTGTCACCTCATGTACCTCCACCTCATTCCCAAGCATGATGCAATGAATCATGATGGCTCGGTCAATGGTCACTTCAGACCGGTTGCTAGTAGGGATAATAGAGCGATGGATAAATTCCAACCATCCTCTAGCTACGGGCTTGAGGTCAAGCCTTCTTAGTCGGGACGGCTTGCCTAGAGCATCCCTTCTCCACTGTGCTCCTTCCACACAAATGTCCGTAAGCACTTTGGTCATTGTTGACCCTTCTAGTGTAAGAGTGTGGGTCTCCTACCATTTGTGGTAGATTGAGCGCCAACATTACACTTTCTGGGCTGAAATCCAAGAGCCACTCTCAGACCATGGTGTTCCAATTCTTAGGGCTTGGGTTCACACTAGTGTCATGCTTTTTGGTGACCCATGCATTGGCATAGAACTTTTGTACCATTAAGATTCCAACATTTGGGATAGGATTGGTTATCACTTCCCAATCTCTTCCCCAAATTTCTTGTTGGATTTCAAGGTACTCATCCTTTCTAAGCCTAAAAGGGACCTTTAGGATCACCTTTTTCTTTGCCACTACTTCATAGAAGTGGTCTTAATGAGCTTTGGTGATGAACGTCTTCGTCTCCTAAGTTTTGGAAGCAGAAACAATTGCTTTTTCTTTCCTCTTTTTAGAGGATTCTCTGACTTTGGGTGCCATTAGTGTGATTAGAAAGTAAAAAGCAAAGATTTTTCAAAACCAAAATTAGAAGATTTGCTCGTCTTCGAGCAAAATAACAAGAGAAGAAGAGAATAGTAGAAGAAAGAAAAAATATAGAGAAGAGAGGGGGAAAGGCTTTGGCCATGTGTGTGGGGAAGGGAAAAAGAGTGTTGTGTGAGTAAGAAGGGGTAAATGAGGGGTTATTTATAGGGGGGTTGGGCTAGGGTTCGGTTATGGGGAAAATGGGTGGGAAAGTTTTGAATTTGAAGTGGGTGGGAATTGATGGATGGGAGTGATTAAGGGTTTGGGAAGAGAAAAAGGTGATGTGGATGTGATTGGTTGAGGATGTATGGGGAAGAGTGTGTAAAGGGAAGAGAGAAAGTAAGAGAGAGAAGAAGGTAGGGTAGGTAGAGGTTCTGTGGGACCCACTGGTCCTGAGAGGCTAGAAAATTCAAATTCCTGCCCCCTTGTGGGTGTTGAACGCCCAGGCTCTGTTCCTTGGCTGGCGTTCAACGCCAGCTTCTTGTTCCAAGTAGGGCATTGAATGCCCTCTAGGGACTCCCTTCCTTGCATTCAACGCCAGGTCTCTGCCCCTTCTTGGGCGTTAAATGCCAGCTTCTTATCTCTGGGGTGGCATTCAACACCAAGTCTCTTCCCCTTCTTGGGCATTGAACGCCCATACTCTACCTCCTTGTTTGGCGTTCAACGCCAACAAGGGGTTCACTCCAGGGTGTTCTATTTTCAGTTCTGACTGTTTTTGTTTCTGTTCTAAGCACTGTACATGATCACAAACATTAGAAAGCAAATGAAATAACTATGGAAATAAACTAATCTGACTCAAATAGAAATAAACTTAAAGAACACAGAAATACTTTAATTATGGTTGGGTTGCCTCCCAACAAGCGCTTCTTTAACGTCAGTAGCTTGATGGTTTGCTCTTTTACGGGGATGGATAGGGGCTCAAAATTTCACCCCTTACAGTGAACTTCCTTCCTGTGCTCTCATGGATGAACTCCACGTGTTCTAGAGATAGGATCTTGTTCACACTGTGTGGAATGATTGGGTTGTCTGTGAAGACAACTCTCATGGCAGGTTAGAGACCTTCAGTGGGGATTTTCTTATCCCTCCAGCCTTTAGGCACCTTCTTCTTAGTGCCTTTATTCTTAGTTCTTGATGATGGCTTCTCAACACCAAACTTAGATTTGGTGTTTGGGGGCTCTGTAAAGCTCTGCATTGGGAGAGAGGGTTAGAACAATAAGTGTTGTACAGTTGTCTCTCCTTTAGGAAGGGAGTTAGGTTTAGGCATCTTGAACAAGATATGATCTTCTCATAACTGCAGAATGAGCTCTTCCTTTGCCACATCAATTATGGCATTGGCAGTGGTCAGGAAAGGTCTTCCAAGCATGATGGATTCATCCTCGTCCTCTCCAGTATCTAAGATTATAAAATCTGCAGGGATGTAAAGGTTTTCAACCTTTACTAAGACATCTTTTACTAGACCATATGCCTTTTCAGTGACTTGTCTGCCATCTCTAATAAGATCTTTGCAGCTTGTACCTCCAAAATTCCCAGCCTCTCCATTACAGAGAGAGGTATGAGGTTTATGCTTGACAATAGGTCGCATAAAGCCTTCTCAAAGGTAATTGTCCCTATGGTGCACGGGATTAGGAAGTGTCTGGGATCCGGTAGCTTTTGAGGTAGATTTTGCTTAACCAAGGCATTGAGTTCCTTGATGAGCACTGGAGGTTCATCCTCTAATGTCTCTGTTACAAATAATTTGGCATTCAACTTCATCAGAATTCCTACGTACCGAGCAACTTGCTCTTCTGTAGTTTCCTCTTTCTCATCAGAGGAGGAATGATCTTCAGAGTCTATAATCTGCAACAAGGCATTCAAGGAAACCTCTATAGTCTCCTCATGAGTCTTGGTTCCTTTTAGTTCTTCCACAAGGGGGTCCTTAGTGGGTGTTGAACGCTCATCCTCTCCCATTGTGGCATTTAACGCCAGAATTTGCTCCTCTTTAGGCATTGAACGCCCAGCTATTCCCTTGCTGGTGTTCAACACCAGAAGGTCCTCTTCAGATTCGGCCTCAGTTTTCATACTGAGGGCTTTGCACTTCAGTGTTACTTAGAAGAGTGTTAGAAGGATCTCAGGGATCCTTTTACTCAGCTGACCAATCAATACCTCCAGATTCCTAATGGAAAATCTTGTTTTAGTAATGAAACTGTGAGTGGTTTTAGAGAGATTAGAGGCTATAGTGGCTAAGTCAAAGAGGCTCTGCTTAGAAGTCACCATCTGTTACTGAGAAGATGGGAATGGTCTGTTATTGAACTTATTTTGGTTTCTTCTACCTTGGCTGTTATTGAAACCTTGCTGAGGCTTCTGTTGATCCCTCCTTGAAAGGTTGGGATGATTTCTCCATGATGGGTTGTAGGTGTTTGCATAAGGCTCATTATTGGGATTCCCTGAGGAATTTCCCATATAGTTAACCTCCTCTATCATGGGTAGATCTGGATCATAGGCATCTCTTTCATAGGAGGCTTCTTGAGTGCTACCAACTGCAGCCTACAATCTAATCAGATGCTGAGAGATCATGTTAACCTGTTGGGTCAGGATCGTTTTTTGAGCCAATATAGCATTCAGAGTGTCAACCTCCAGGACTCCCCTCTTCTGAGCTACCCCATTGTTCACAGGGTTCCTCTTAGAAGTGTATATGAATTGGTTGTTTGCAACCATGTCAATGAGTTCCTGTGCCTCTTTAGGCATTTTCTTCAAGTGGAGTGATCCACCAGCAGAGTGGTCCAATGCCATTTTGGACATCTCAGAAAGACCATCATAGAAGATATCTAGCATGGTCCAATCTGAAATCATGTTAGGAGGGCACCTTCTGATCAGTTGCTTGTACCTCTCCTAGGCTTCATAAAGGGATTCACCCTCTTTCTGTCTGAAGGTTTGAACTTCCACCCTAAGCTTGCTCAACTTCTGAGGTGGAAAGAACTTGGTCAAAAATGCATTGACCACCTTTTTCCAAGAGTCTAGGCTTTCCTTGGGTTGGGAATCCAGCCAAAATCTAGCTCTGTCTCTTACAGCAAAGGAGAAAAGCATAAGCTTGTAATACTTTGGATCTACTCCATTAGTCTTCACAGTATCACAGATCTGCAAGAAATCAGAGATGAATCTATTGGGATCTTCCTATGAAAGTCTATGAAACTGGCAATTCTGTTGAACTAGAGTGACCAGTTGAGGCTTCAGCTCAAAATTATTTGCACTAATGGCAGGTATAGAGATCCTGTGCTCATAAAAATCAGAAGTGGGTGCAGTAATGTCACCTTGGACCTTCCTTGCGTCTCCCCTATCATTAGGATTGGCTGCCATGTTTGTATTCTCAGCTTCTTGTTCGAAAAGCTCTGTGAGGTTTCCTCCAGAGTGTTGTGCTCTAACTTGTTGTAAACGCCTCCTTAGAGTCCTCTCAGGTTCAGGATCAAGATCAAAGAGAGGTTCTTTATCCCTGTTCCTGCTCATAAACAAAAAGAAAGAATGCAAGAAAAGAAGAAGAAGGGATTCTCTATGTCAGAGTATAGAGGTCCTTTGTTAGAGAGATAGGTCAAGAGGAAAAGAAAAGAAGATGTCCTTTCATAAGGATAGTTTTCAAAAATCAATAGAGAGAAAAGAGGAGATATTTTTGAAAATAGAGAGGGAAGAAAATAGAAAGAGACTAAGGTAAAACAAGTAACTAACTAACCAACAAGAAATAAAAATAGAAGATTTGATTTTGAAATTCAATTTTAAAAGAAAGTAGAGAATTAAAATTTAAAAGTTTTAGATTTAAAAAGAAGATAAGATAAGTAAGTTTTAAAATTTAAAAAGAAAGATAAGATAAAGATTTCAAAAGATAAGAATTTGAAATTTAAACTTTTGAAGATTTAAAGTAAAAAGATATGATAAAGATTTGAAAAAGATTTTGAAATTTGAAAAAGATTTGATTTTGAAATTCGAAACTAAAATAAGATAAGATAATATATTTGAAATTTAAAGAAAGATAAACAAAAGATAATGATGAAGATTTGAAAAGATAAGATTTGAAATTAGAATTTAAATTTAAAATTTTTAAACCAAGATAAGAAAAGATAGCTAGGATTTTGAAAATTTGAATAAAGATCAAAGTATTATTTTTTTGGATTTTCGAATTTTTAAAGAAGGAAAAAAAGAAAAACAACTAAAAGACACCAAACTTAAAAATTTAAGATCAACTGACACTAGTTTTTGAAAATTGAAGGAAAAACAACTAACAGACACCAAACTAAAAATTTTTAAAATCAAACAAGAAAAATTACCAAGAATAATTCGAATATCCAGAGGGAAAATAAGAACAGTTTCGAAAATTTTAAAGAAAAAGATGAACACAGACGGGATACCAAACTTAAAAACTGACACAAGACTCAAACATAAGACAAAGATTAATAAAGAAACGAAAAGGTTTTGAAAATTTTTTGAAAAAAAAAAACAAGAAACACACGTAAAAGAGCAATTAAACCTTCAAAAGTACCTAATCTAAGCAACAAGATTGTCCGGTAGTTTGTCAAACTCGAACAATCCCCGGCAACGGCACCAAAAACTTGGTGCGCGAAATTGAACTCCACAAGTTTTGCACAGATGAACCGGCAAGTGCACCGGGTCATCCAAGTAATACCTCAGGTAAGTGAGGGTCGAATCCCACGGAGATTGTCGGATTGAGCAAACAATGGCTATCTTGTAGGTCATATCAGGCGATTAGAAAGGATGGTTGTTTGGTTGAAAGCAGAAATAAAATAGTAAAGAACGAAATACCAGGTTGGTGTGATAACAGTAATAGGTGTTCAGTTAAGGCTTCAGAGATGCGTATTCCTTCCGGATTAACTTTTCTTACTATCTACTTCAATAACGAATGATTCCTTCAATGGTAGTCGTACAGGATTAACTCATGTCCTCTCATCAAGTTAATCTCTTATAAACCATAGCAGTCCACCATATCTGAGCAACTCATGTCCTCTCATCAAGTTAACTCATGGCTTCCCATTATGGCCGAAGGTGAAACCCTAAGCAATCCACTCCCCTTCGCGATCCTACTCAAAATGCCACAAACAATGACAGATCTTCCGGATCAGGGAATCCTGCTTTCTGACTCTAGCCTTAACGCCACAGAGACCTCAGTAACCCACGGTCAATGGGATTTTATGTCACATAACCAAAGTTTCCTAGGTACGCTCTTGGAATCCGCAATGCAATCTCTAGCTTTAGCTCAATGCTTTCTGGGTTAGGACTCGCACGGAGCCCAAGTAGAACAAGGATGAATGTCATGGTTCATCCTTAATTCATGAGATGAAGAACGAGAATGCATAAGAGAATAGAATTAGAGATATTGAAATAGAAATAGTAATATTATTAATCCACGAGAATTAGCAGAGCTCCTAACCTTAACTTAGGAGGTTTAGTAGCTCATAGCTTACAGAAAGTAATAGTAAAACGTGCAAAGGGGCAAAGATCAAAAGGTATTTTACAAAGGTGATCTTTGTTCTATATATAATAACCTAATAACTAAGAAGTAAAAAAGTATGATAGACTAGACTAAAGGTGCGAAAGTCCACTCTCGGACCTACTTTGGTTGAGTACTTGGGCTGAGCTTGGCGTCCAACTTGAGGAATGGGCATTGAAATCCCATTAGAGGGTTGATTCACGCTGCCTTGTGCATCTTGGTGGGCATTGAACGCCACAAAGGGGGTGTTTGGGCGTTCACCGCTGGCTTGAGTTCCTTTGGGGCGTCGAACGCCAGAAAGCGGGTAGTTCTTGGGCATTCAATGCCCAATATGGGCAGGCGCCTTCAAAGAAAAGTATAGACTATTATATATTACTGGAAAGCTCTGGACGTTAGCTTTTCAATGCTGTCAAGAGTGCATCATTCGGACCTCTATAGCTCCAGAAATGTTTGTTTGAGTGCATGGGGGTCAGAATCTGACAGCATCTACTACGCTTTCCTTGCCTCTGAATCGGACTTTGCCAAAACTCCTCAATTTCAGCCAGAATTTACCTGAAATCATCAGAAAATACAACAACTCAAAGTAGAATCCAAAAATGTAAATTTTGCACTAAAACCTATGAAAATATAACGAAACTTAAACATAACATAACTAAAACAATATGAAAATGATGCCAAAAAGCGTATAAAATATCCGCTCATCACCTTTAAAGTATGGGTATACTTGAAGGTCTCTGCCAGTGTCACCTCAAGATCCAATGACTTAGATTACAAATTAATATATCAACCAAGCAATAAAATAAATGAACAAATTAAATAATGACAGACAAATATATATGAACCAAAATACAGGAAATGTTAATTCTAATTTTGAAAACATAATTTTAACTTTTTTTATTTTATTATAAAACTTACAATAAATTTTGACAGAGTCTCCCCTAAATTTTAAATTTAGCCACCCTTAAAGGGTTCCATCCAAACCAAATATCCATCAACCTTTCTGAACTTATTAATGTTTTCAATCGTTATTAAGGTAACATAGAAACAGCTCAATCATTCTAATACAGTCAAACATTTTTCAAACAATTTCAGTAGTAGGAATCAGCACACTACTCAATAATCTAACATTTTTCAACAATCTCAAAGCCTAATCTAACCTATTCTAACCTATCCTAACTACCTAAATCCACCAAAATAGAAAATTAAACTAACTAAACTCTACTAACTACTTAGTTAACTTGATACTTGATAAATCTACATTTCATGGTATTTATTTGCTTTAATTGAGTGGATTTTATTGACTTTTCCTACATTTATACACTAAAATAGCATAGTTTTGTGAATTCTTCCTAAATTGTTCTTAAGAGTGAAAACATACTTTTTAGGCCCTTAATTGCTAAATTTTATACACTTTAATCATATTCAATGCTTTGATGTGTTTGTTGAGTGATTTCAGGCTTACAAGGTAAATATGGATAGAAAAAGTGAGGAAAAAGCATGCAAAAGTGGAGAATTCATTAAGAAATAGATTTTGGAGCTTTTAAGATTTGTGCGCACGTACAGTGATGCGTGCGCAGGGTTGGAAGTTCATGCAATGATGTGTACGCATGGTCAGGCATGCGTACGCATAGTTATAACTCTATGCGACGATGCGTACGCACAAGTGTTCGTGCATATGCACAGATGCAAGCACGTGACTTCACTTAATGCAAAATGTGGGCAGTGATTTCTGGGCTTCCAAAGCCCAATCCAATTCATTTCTGAAGCTATTTCAAGCCAAATTAAAGAAGGAACAAAGGGGAGGGGGAGCAATTAGAGTAGTTTAGTATCATGTTTTAGGTTATTTTCCTGAGAGAGAAGCTCCCTCTTCTCTCTAAAATATAGGGTTGTTAGTTTAATTTTTCCTTAATTTCACTCTTTAATTCTTGTTTTAGTGTAGTTTCATTTATATTTCCATGCTCTATTGTTTTAATTCTCTTAGTTTCTCTTGTTAATTTCTCATTTTTGCCATTTTTAGTTGATGAACCCTCTTGTTAATTTCAATTTTCTTTAATACAATTTGATGTTTTATGTTTTCTTGATGCTTAATTGAGTTGTTATTAATTTCTTACATTTGGTAGCTATAGATTTTATTATATTTTCAATTTATGATGCTTTTCCATTTATGCACACCAAGTATTTGATAAAATGCTTGGCTTAGTTTTAGTGTAGTTTTTCACACTTTGGCTTAGAATTGATGACTTAGGTGACCTTAAGTCATTGATGTCCATTCTTAATTGTGACTAGGATTGTTAGTTGGTTTGGTTTTCACTAACGCTAGTCTTTCACTAAGTTAATTAGTGAGTTGGCTAGGATTTGTAAATTGAGATCAATTATGCCTATTTGACTTATCCTCGATGTTAGGGTTGACTAAGTGGGATTAATTCTTCACAATTATCATGTTTGTGGTCAATGACTAGGATAGGAATCCTTTAATCTCAATCCTTATCAAGAAACCCTTTTTGTCATTTGAATTCTTTTTCCTTTGATTAATTGTTTTGAGTTTAATTCTTTGCATGCTTCTTTACTTTCTTGCCTTTTAATTTTCTTGCAAATTGCCATCACAACCCCCATTCCCTCATAGCCAATAATTGAGCACTCTATTGCAATTCTTAGAGAGAATGACCCAAGGTTTAAATACTCTCAATTTTTTTTATATTGGTTCGTATTGTGACAATCTTTATTTAAACTTTGATGTGAGGATTTGATTGCCGGTTTGGACTATGCTATCAACGAAGAAGCTCTTTCCTAGTGTAAAATTCTAAACCGGCATTAATCCTTCCCATCAAGTTTTTGGCGCCGTTTCCAGAGACTTGCAATGGTGTTATATTGTTGGCTATTGTGAATATGTTAATATGTAAATAGCTTGCTTTTTAGTTGTTTGCTTATTTTTGTTAATAGTTAGAATTGTGTTTTTTCTTGTTTCTTGATAGCTTTTATTTTTATTTTCTCTCTTTTCTATGAATTCTCACCCTTTTGGCTTGGAGTTTGGTTGTTACAATGTTGTAGAGAATGACAATCTTAATGATGATGTGCACCAAAGGTTGAATTATCACTTGAAAGAGAAGCCGCATTCATATGGTCAATCCTCATGGCAATCTCCTCCGCTGTGCCATTATGATCATAACTCATCTTATAGTGCATACCAACCAATTGATGACGGTGGCCCTTGCAATGATTACCAACCTCAACCACCATATTCATATGAACTCTATCTTCAATATTATCCTCAACCACAATACCCTCAAGCCTCATTCTACCACCAAACACCTCCATATGAGCCTAAACCATACTCACCATGCCACAATTCCTATGTGCCTCATGAACAACCTTAAGAACCACAGTTAGAACCACCACAATTCTAACATCAATACTCCACACCACCTCAACACTCTCACCAATATCAACCACTAAACATTAGCATGTCCTTATGCTAAGATCAAGGATACAAAAGGAATGAATGGGGGAAAGTAAGACTCATGAGATGCAACCTATGTATGTGAATTCAACTATATGTTAAGATGTTTCTATCTACTTGGTTAAAAGTAAAAAAGTTCTCCAAGACAAACATAAATCAGATTCCACTAATTCAAATCACACAATAAAAGGTAAGTAAACTTGTAAGAAGATGGCTCATGAAAGCAGGGAACATAGAATCAAGCATTGAACCCTCACTGGAAGTGTATATGCTCTCTAATCTCTCAGGTGTCCAGGGTTAATCCACTCTACTCTTCTCTAGTCATGCTTTCTAAAACCTTGTTCTTCATCTAACCAATCAACAAATTTTAGTGTACAAATGCAAACATCATGAGGTCTTTTCAAGGTTGTAATGGGGCTAAGGTAAGGGTGAGGATATATGTATGGCCAAGTAAGCACTACAAGAAAAACACCCATTCAGGTACACTTGAAAAGTGTAGCCAAAAGTGAAAAAATGATGCCTTAGGCTACGGCTACGCTTTTTGGGCTACAGCTACGCTTTTTGGGGTGATTCCTATTCGGCCGTTGTCTATTCTCAAAGGCTACGCTTTTCTGCACCAAGGGCTATACTTTTGGCGTTTGGGAATAGGCTACGCTTTTCAAGTGATACTGTCCAGGACCAAAGGCTACGCTTTTCAGCTTTCATTTTTCCAGAATAGGCTACGCTTTTCAATGCTATTGCATCACTTATAAAGCGTAGCCTTAGTTCCCTCTTTTTTTTTGTATACTATAGCTACTGTATATAAGTGTAGCCTTAGGTCCCTCATTATTTTTTTTATTTTCTGTAAACAAAATTTGGTAGCATAATAAATTAGCAGCCATAAGATCTTCTATTTGGGAATAATACAAATTATTTCTCTAAAAATAAATTTCTTCAAAATCAATTGCACATGTACAGGGCGAGGTGGTTGTCTTTCTTTTTGTAGATTAGATGTTGGTATTGCCTGCTCCGATTGAGGCCTGGCTGACTGACTTTTGCGCATTTCCTTGTTTGAGAGTGTGCTTTTAATAATTCTTGCACTACCTTCATGCTTTTGATTCTGCTTCAGAGGTGTTGAGCCAACAATTGTTTTGGCTAAAGATGTTACATTATTCTACTTTAATAAACTATCTAAATCAGACCCTGCACAATAAGAAACCCATCAAAATATGAAGTGATAGCATGATCATACATGATAAGTCCATAAATCACAATAAAAGGAACCAAAGAATAATCCACGCCAGAACTTATAGTGGATTCCTGATTCATCATATTCCATGTCATGAGCAATAAGACAGCATATTAGAGAAAAATAATCCTCAAAGTCACTTTAGTATGAACCATTATGCCAACAAAATGATATGCATTATAATAGCATCTATAAGTAGTGCTTTCTCTATAGTACATTGACCTTTTTATCATTAACTGACAAGTAATAAACAAGTGCCATCCTTAAATCTTAATAAATTAGTTAATCTCTTTCCTTGTCATTTCATGAGCCACTAAGGTTACATTGAAACCAACATTTATCAACAACTCCAACTAGTAAAAGGATGATTTAAGGATACTATCATCCACGAGAACATTCAAATAGAATGTCAATCTAATTAATTAAAATTTAGGCGATAATTGCAGAAAACCAGATCAAGATGCATCTGATTGATACAAACTAGACATGACCAGTGGCAACTTATTGACATTGACGTCACAACATAAAGAAGCAGAATTTCAAAGTTACTTTCCATCAGAGTAAGCGCAGTAAATAAAACAACTTTCAAAGCAATTCAGGTAAGGTTTGTCCACACTGCATAAAATTGTCAGCACTTAGATCTTTTATGATTAAAAATGATAATTTATTCTAAATAGGAAAAGGGTAAATTGCGATGGCTTCTCTCTAGTCTTGACATTAGACAATAATACACACAATACTTTTCTGTTTTGATATTTGCAATAGTATATTTTAAATTTTTAATGAATTTCTAGTGCAATTTAAAGTTATATAATACTTAATATTTCTATAGATTGTAAGCTGTGGTATTAATTTCTTTCATAAACACAACACTAACAAAGTCAATGCAAACATTAAAAAAATAGTATTGTATATAATTTAACTTTAACCTCAGGAAGGTGTCAGTGCAATTTATACAAAGGAAAAGAGATTGAAGTTACTAACCGTTTTCTCGTACCACTCTTTGGTAAAGAAAAGTTTGATTCCATGAACAATCAACGAGGCATAGAAAATGACAAAAAGATGATGTGAGTACCAAAATGCATTGAAGCCAGTTAGATTGTTGAGTGGTTTAGGAAGCTTAATCATGTTTCTCCTGAACCAAGGTGTGGCTTGTACTTTTGAGGGCTTGCACGAAGGAGGCGAAGGAAGTCGCAAGAAAGATGAAAAATTGCATGTATTTCAACACCAATTGCTACTGCTACAGCTATCACTTGCAAGAACAACAACATATATACCCTCACTTTGCTTGTACTACTAAATTTATTTAAATGGTGACACATTTATTCAGCAAGGGAATCTTGAGAAACAAATATGTTCCTTGGGAAGCAAATTTGCCACTTCTAATTCATGAAACACTCCAAATATTCTTTATACCCTTTTGGCAATTTGACTTGTGAAAACACACAAGTCCCAACAAAGATTTGGGGCAAGTGAAAAATATTACCTTGTGGAAGTTAAGGTTGTCATCAAAAGGAACCATGATGCCAAGCTTGGTCTTATTCCTCATCCAAATAAATAGTGTTCCGGCAAACTGGTAACAAGATAATAGCCATGTTCAATTTAAGTGTCTTAACTGCACCTTTGGCCATGCATACACAATACCCTATAACATGATATACATCTTTTCTCCTTCTACAGTGTAAGAATTTGTAGGCAAATAAATCTAACATCAGACAAATCCACAGTGCCATAACCCAAGTTCTTTGCCAGTTGTCCTGTATGAAGTACTTGGTATTTGTATAGCACTTCCTAACAGCACTGTCTTCATATGTAGGCTTCAGTTTCAAGCTTAGCATTTGGCTTAGGTACTTGCTACGTTACTATCACCTCTAGTAGAATGACTTGGTCCATGCAATAAGAGCATCTCTAGGCTATCCAGCTGATGAAGCAGTAATAATAATCACCAATTGGCCAAATAAATGAGATTAACATGAGTAATATGGAGTTTTTGTTTTTCTTTTCAAATAAATTTCTAGTCACTTCTAGAGTTAGCTATTTATGATTTTGGTCTATGTCAAATTTTTCTTATGGATTTGATCTAATTTCCTAAATACAAGTGAAATCAGTCCCTCTCATCATCTTAAATATAAATCAACTTCATACTTATGATTTGAAATATAAGTACTTATCTGTATGTGAAACTGTAATAGTGACTAATATTACTTAATTTTGATAAGTTTTATACCAAAACAATCTGAAATAGGATGATGTAAATACCATGATAAATCCTATCTCTTCAGGGTCTAGTTCTTCCATGATCAAAGCTACATATTCTTCAGCCTGCTGCTGTATGTTTGAGAGTTTGTTTGTTGTGGCACTAAGGTAGATGATCTGAAAACAGAATTGATCATTTGTGATCAAGGAAACTCCTACTCTCTTGGGAACAAAATGCAAAGCTAGGAAAGGAAAAAAGATTGTCGATACAAACTACTTCACTATCTTCATTCTAATTTTTCTGTTGATGAATTTAAAAAGAAAATTCATATAAACCTCTTTAATTTCTTCCTTGGTGATTCTTCCATCTGCATCTTTATCAACCTTGTATTATTCCAAATGAAGGTTAACATACTTAATGATGGAAATAAATACCAACCAATTTCTTTTCCTCGTTCTAAAATTAAGTTAAGAGGTAATGAATTAGTTACATGCCAAAGAAGGTTCTGAGCCTGGAATCAAAACTCTGGTCAGAATCTGGTCCCAAAAGTCCTTCAATTGAGCCTTGTTAATTGAATTCCCGTGAATATCCCTCCTCCTAGCCAAATAATCAAAAAGAACACCAGCAAATGCCTCAGATTCCTTGCTCATCCCTACATACAAACAATTAAACAAATCCAAACCATAGTTATCCAAACACTTCCTAAAAGAAAACTACTCAGAACAAGTCCTTATTTCACTCACTCACACACACACACAAACAATTTCACAAACACTTGGAAAGCAACAACAAAAAAATAATGTAGATTTGTTATGAACTCTTCAATTTCAATTATTACCTATGCATTTTCCAAAGAGAGAATGATGAAGCCATCCATCAGTTGAAGCATTAAGAACATCAAACTGCTTCTCCACTTCATGCCACCCAGCACCACTGCCACCGCCACTACCACCACCACCGCCACCCTTAGCGATGAACTTAAGTCCCATGAGAGAACTCGAAGCCGTGGACTTAGTCCTATCGTAGTGTCCTCTTCTTGCAGCAGCAGCAGCATCAGAAGAAGAAGGTGCTGTTTGTTTGGAAGAAATCGAAGCGAGTCATTTGAGTTCTTGAGAAACCTGCTTCATTTTAATGGAAGCGGTTTTAACAACAGTAGCACCAAAGAAAATCAAGTGGAACAAAAGGAGAAATAAAGGTACGAGAGTTCACTCGCGCTGTAACATACCCAAACCCCCAAATTGAAAATCCTAGAATCGAAACCCTAACCCTCTAAATATATACCTTCTCCACCACGTGGTGAGCGACGGGAGGACGATGCTGACGATCGATGTGAGCACGCAGCGAAGACGACTGATAGCTCTCGAGTGGTTAGCGTCAAGTGAGGAAGAGGAGCGGTGAGTGGGGGAAGAGGAGTGGTGAGCAGTGGTTCTGGAGTGGTGACACCGATGGTTCTCGAGTGGTTGGTGCGACGGCAAAATGTATTTGGGGTTGATGATGAGAGGCATGAAGTGTTGGTGAGATCAAGGTGTTGGTGGTAAGCGGCACGAAGTTACGTTGTGTTGGTGATAGTCTTGGTGAAAAGGAAAAAAAATACTAAGTGTAGAGGGAATTGGTCCTACCTAGATTAGGCAACACTTTTGAAGCGCACCCAAAAGATAACAAATGGGTTACTTTTTAAAAGCGCTCTTTTTGGGGGTAAGAAATGTATCTATAGCTATCTAGATACGACTATGCTTTATAAGTGATATTTAAAATATCTAAGGAGACACTTTTAAAGTGATGCCTCAATAGTGTTTCCTATTCTCTTATAAAAGGGCACCATGCGAAAAAGCGTAGCCTATTTTTAGAATAGGCTATGCTTTTCAAATGTAGCTTAAAAAAAGTGTGGCTGAATGGGTGTTTTTCTTGTAGTGTTTAGGATTAAATCAAATAACAAAAAATCCAGTGACTATTGATGATAAAAATTTGGAAGGTGTACATGTAATAACTCTTAATCTACCAATTTGAATGACATTATGCATGTACCAACCTTGATGTTTGGGTGAGTTAATATGAACTTTCCAATGGAAGGATTAAGTGTGAAACCATTTACACCATGTCCTGTGCTAATCACGAACTGCGATTCGAGAGTTTTCTCAATACAAAGTTATATTAAATGAACAATTCATCATATTGGTGTTTAGTTTTACCATGCAAGAGTTATCATACATGTAGTAACTAGTTGCTAACATTTTGTTCCCAGGTTGCAAGACATCAAGTGTAACTTTATCTTTGTCCTTCGCTACATAAATGCCGAAGATTTATAGGGAAAATGGCAGGTATCATTGTAATTTTAGTGATTACTTTTAATGCAGCAACTATATATTTGAGATGACAATTTCATACAGTTCTAATAGGAAACACCGCATTCAATATTTGAGGATCCGTTCAAAGGATCAAATATAACAATGTATCTGCAAAATGGAAAGGGAAATTGTTACTTGGAAATGGTGAATAGTGGGTATTAGTTATTTTTAAAGCTCCGGAACTCACTTTCCATGTTGTTTTGGCTTCAAAAAAAAAAAACATCTTCAAGCTCTTCTGAAACAAGAAGGCACTGAAAAGAAAATAAATTGCAGTAATTTATATGTAATAGGTAGATTAGACTTAGAGCATTTAACAGTTACAAAGATAGAGAGGCTTACAGCACGCCCACTTCTGATTACAAACACCTCATTAGAAAGCACGTCCAATTTTTTTTGCTCCTCACCCTAAAGCATGTATGTTAGAAATATTAATATAGCATCTATTGACGTAAAATAATGTTTTAATGTGAATATGATAGCTGATAATCATGAGATGAGAGTACCTTGTTAACAGCAGAACAAATGTACTTGCAGCCTCTTTTTCCAGAAACTTTAATATCAGTAAGGTAATCATATATTAATTGTACGGATTTGGATCCTCTAAAGTTTGAATTTCACTTTAGAGAGTAAAGTGTGATTTTCTATACTTGAATAGTTTCTCTTTCATATTTATTATTGGTCCCACCTATGAAATCAATGGTGAGAGATCACTGATAATTTTATGGTTTATCTTATGCTAAATTGAGTGGTTTTCATCAAGTCTTTGCACACTTATTCACACAATTTGCATGATTTTACAATTCCTTCCCAATTTTGTTCTATGGTTGAAAACTTGCTTCCTAAGCCTTTAAATTGTGTATTTTAATTTCCCTTTATACCATTTGATATCGTGATCTGTGTGCTAAGTGTTTTCAGGCTTTTATAGGGCAGGAATGACTTAGAGGATGGAAAGGAAGCTTGCAAAAAATGGAAGGAACACAAGAAACTAAGGAGCTAACCAGCGAGTAACGACACACGCACGTACCTGACGCATGCGCGTGACATGCGAAGAAGACCATCCACGCGTACGCGTGACGTGTGCCACGTGCAGAAATCGCAAAAGACACTGGGGGCGATTTTGGGCTGAGTTTGGACCCAGTTTTCGGCCCAGAAACACAGACTAGAGCCAGGGGACAAGAAGAGACTCAACACACATTCACATTTACACAGTTTTTAGTTTTAGTTTTGAATCTGAGAGAGAAAATACTACTTCTTCTAGGGTTCTTCACATTCATAGTTTTAGATTTTTATGCTTTTGATTTGGATATTGGGAAGAGTTACTACCTCCGTTGAAGTTTCTTTCATTCTAGTTTGTTTCCTTATTTACTTACTCTTTTAATCACCCATTTACCCTGTTCAGATTTACATATGGATGTCTTTGATTTTGGAATTTATTAATGCAAAGAATTATTTTTACCTTTAATTAATTTTCTGCTATTATTTTATTTGAATTTCCGTGTCTTCTTTTTTCCCTTTTTATCGTTTATGAAAATGGCATTCATGTCAATGGAGTAGACTCCCAACTTGACTTGGGAGTTGATTAGAAGGAGACCCTTGAGTTGGAATACTCAAGTATTAATTGGAAATTGGATGTTGTTGGCTGGCTCTCTATTCACTAATGCTAATCCTTCCATAGGAGAGGATTAGGACTTGTGAATTGGGCCTGGTTCAGTTACTTGACTTTCCTTTATTTGGTAAGGGATAACTAAGTAGAAACAACAACCTATTACCATTATACTTGGAAAAATTCAACAAGGATAGAACTTCTAGTTAATCTTCTCCTAGTCAAGGCTTTTTACTTTTAATTATATAAAACCTCTCATTAATTTTCATTGCTTTAATTAATAATTATTTTAATTTCCCATTTTCCAACTCTAAAACTTCTCGAAAAATTCCTGACCAATAATTAGCACTCTTTTGTCAACTCGTTGGGAGACGACCGGGGAATTCTACTCCCAATAATTTATTCTCAATTTGTGACAATTCTTTCTAAATTGATAAGCGGAGTTTTCGTCGGTTAAGAACTGTACTTGCAACGCGGTTAAGAATAGGGGAATTCATTGAGATCAGGAGATGTTGTTCTCTTTGGATTAAATCCAGTTCATATCATCTTCAATCATGCAACTCATTGACCTCTTAGCAATCATGATTGATTGAGCCCCAATCCCTTGGTGACTCAATCTCTCAGATCTTGATCAATAGCCAATTCCTTGGTCTAATTGCTCATGAAGAGAGATATGCTTGGTCCCTGATTATACCACACATCATCATAGGTCTATGTAGAGAGAGAATTATATGTCACCATATCCAAACACCAAAACCCAGATCCTACTCAAGTGTGAGAAGGGATTTCTAGCTTGGTTTCATGTTTCCTTTCCCAAGGTTCCCATGAAACCCATTTGCATTCAATCTCTTTTCCAAGATAATTGAATACTAACATTAAAACGAAATTCCTTCTAGAAAATCAAAGAGAAGATGAAGAGAAGAAGAAATTAACTATCATTAATCCATCAAGTACAACAGAGCTCCCTCTCTCAATGAGAGGGAATTTCGCTACTCATAGCTCAGAGAAAAGTACAGAGATGGAAGAGATGAAAAGTAAATCTAACTAAAACTCTAATCAACAACCCAACTGCTTAACCCCTTTCTCAGTACTTTCAGGGGTTATTTATACTACTCTTAGTACTAGAATAAAGAAAATACAAAAGAAAAAAGAAAAATACAATTTGGAGAAAAAAAAACTCAATAAACGTGACCTTCCAGGCTGGCATTTGGCTGGCGTTCAAGTGGCGTGCCACGCCCAGCCTCCAATTTGGCTTGGCGTGCCATGCCAAGCTCTTAAAGTGGCACGCCCCATGTTTTGATGTCCTTGGCGTGCCACGCCTTCGAGCCCAAGTGGCATGCCCAGGGTCTTCTTAAGTGTTGGTGTTGGCCCGGCGTGCCACGCCTTTGAACCCAAGTGGCACGCCCAGCCCTTTTCCTTCTTCCTTTCTTCTCTGCAAAGTTGAACTAGCGTGGCACGCCCTCTATGTAAGCTTGGTTCCTCTTCTCTAGCCCATTGAACTAGCGTGGCACGCCCAGTGATAAACCACTATTTTATGGTTTATCTTGTGCTCAATTGAGTGGATTTTATCAATCTTTCATACACCTGTTCATACAAAATGCATGTTTTACATTCTCCTTCCTGATTTTGTGCTATGATTGAAAACATGCTTCTTTGGACTTATATTTGCTAATATTAATCGTCTCTTATTACCATTTGATGCCTTGATATGTGTGTTAAGTGATTTCAGAGATTACATGGCAGGAATGACTCAGAGGATGGAAAGAAAGCAAGCAAAAGTGGAAGGAATACAAGAAGTTGAAGAAATTGCTAAGCTGTCTAGCCTGACCTCTTCGCACTCAAACGGTCATGACTTGAGCTACAGAGGTCCAAATGAGATGGTTCCAGTTGCGTTGGAAAGCTAACATCCGGGGCTTCGCAACAATATATAATTTGCCATAGCTGCCCCATATGCAGGCGCAGCAAACGCGTGAATCACGCAGACGTGTGTCCTAGCAAAAACCCAATCCGCGCGAACGCGTGGACGACGCCTCCGCGTCACTTTGCCGCAACCTGTACGTACCAGAAATTGCTGGGGGCGATTTCTGGCTTGTTTTTGACCCAGTTTTCAGCCCAGAAAATATAGATTAGAGGCTATAAAGTGGGAGAATGCATCCATTCATTAGGAAGTTTTCCATTATTCACTTTTCATAATTTAGATGTAGTTTTTAGAGAGATAGGTTCTCTCCTCTCTCTTAGGATTAGGATTAGGATTATGATTTTATATTAGGATTAGGATTAGGATTTATAATAGGATTAGGATTTCTATTTCTTCATCATAGGTTCAATGTTACTTTAATTTATATTTCTCTTCCATTTTAGATACTCTAATGCTTTTATTTGATTTATATTGCCAAATTAGCCTATGAACTTTTCATGTTAGGATTTTTTTAACTAATGCAATTTGAGGTATTTTCAGATATATGATTTTAATTTAGCTTTCTACATTCTTGTCTTTGGTTGATTAATTGGTAACTCTTGAGTTGTCAAACTCATCGTGATTGATAATTGATATCTTTGCTGATTGATTTAGATTCCTATAACTCTAGTCTTTCCTCAGGAGTTGACTAGGACTTTAGGTGTTAAATTGATTTATCCACTTGACTTACCTTCATAGTTAAGGTTGACTTAGTGTAAGCAAAAATATAATTCTCATCACCATTGATAAGGATAACTAGGATAGGACTTCCAGTTTTCATACGTTGCCAAGAGTTTTATTAGTTATTAATTTATTAATTCCTGCAATTTATTTTTCCTGTTCAAACCTTTTTCAAAACCCAAAAATACTATTTTCCATAACCAATAATAAATGATACTTCCTTGCAATTCCTTGAGAAGACGACCCGAGGTTTAAATACTTCGGTTTATAAATTTTATTGGGTTTGTTACTTGTGACAACCAAACGTTTGTACGAAAGGATTTTCTGTTGGTTTAGAAGCTATACTTACAACGCGATTAATTCAATAAGTTTCTTTACTGGCAGAAACCCGATCGTCAAAATGGCGCCGTTGCCGGGGAATTGCAAACGTGTGCCTTATTATTGGTTATTGTAAATATTTTCTTTTGCTTGTTTATTTGCTTTTATTTTTGTTTTTAATTTTTATTAGTTACTATGAGTTCTCGCCCCCGTCGCTTTGAGTTCGGTTCAAATGTTGTTGAAAGGAATGGAAGCTATAACAGGAACATGCATCAAGGTTGAAACAATCATAGATGGAAGGAGCCACGAGGATCTGATCAACCCTTTAGGCAACAACACCCTCCAAGATATCATGGACCACGACCATTCCACAATGCATGCCAAGACAATAGTTATGGTGGACCCCCTTGTAGTTACCAGCAAGCTCCATCGTATGCCAATGAACCACCTCCTCAACACAGCTTTGAACCACCATACACACAAGCCAACTACCACCATTCACCTCCATATGAACCTAACCCTTACCCACCCCAATTCTAATCCAATTACTCCCAAGAACCACCACTTCCATATGCAGCATGTCCATATCCATCGACCCGAGAATCTCAGGAGCGTCTCAAGAAAACAGTGAATAAATTTCATGCAACCCTTCACCAATTGAATCAAGCAATAAATCGATTGCCTTCCTGACGTTCGGACATTCAAGGAACCCCCATGGCTTCATGTGGACAATCTAATGAAGAACGTGCATGAAGGAGATACTAGAAACTCCAGTGGACAGTACGGAGCATGACTTTGTACTGGAACAAGTGGAGGAAGCTGTAATTATCGAAGAAGAAGAATTGGTTGAAGACTTAGGAGATGCGGAACGTCCATGGGAAAGCCCAGTCATAGAGCCCCCTTCTAAGGAGTTTGAATTTTTTGTTGAGGAGGGTGTACAACCTCCAAAGCATATCATGGTTGAAGACTTTGAAGGGGATGATCAAGAGATGGATTCAATCATCAATGAATTCTTATCTACAATTGAATCCTTTCCCATTGGACTTGAGATGGAGATTCAAGAAGAAGAAGCACAACCTCCTATGCCCTTGGTAAGTAATGAAGGAGAGATTGAATTGGAAGAAATCTACCAAGAGGAAGAGGTTGAAATTGAAGAAGCTCGCAAAGAGGTGGAAGTTGTCAAAGAAGAGCCCAAGGGAATGGAGCTGGAAATCACCTTGCCAAGGTTGCTGGAGACCTCTTCCCCAAAGCCATCACCATCCATCCCTTCATTCAAGTGGGTAAATCTCTCATCTCTAAGCTTAATTAGCTCACTTAAATATGCCTTGCTTGAAACAGATGGTCAGCTTAGAGCTCTTTGTGGCTTTAAGAGTAAGAGGGAGATGGTTAGTGGTAGGAGTTGTCATGCAAGATTCAATATGGTGGAAAGCTCAAAGTTTAAATACAAAGGTTGGTGTAAAGCTCAACTGAATGGGTCTAGGAAGTTGTTTGGCCGCTTTAGTGAGAATTCATATTGCCTGCCACCCGGTTGGAACACTAATGATCAACAAGATGACGGGTGCAAAAGCAAGGTTTGGGACCCAGAATTCAGTTTAGAAATTAACACTCTTGGGGCCTTGTCACTTGCTTTAATCTGCTTGAAGGCTTTTTGTGCCTAGTTTGGGATCCCGGAGGCCATTGGAATTCCAAACATTGGTGGAGATTTTTGGATGAATACAAGCACAAGCCACCATAACAGGGATCTCACCAAATGTCCAACTTAAGGACTTTAACTAAAAATGCTAGGTGGGAGACAACCCACCGTGGTATGATCGTTCCATTTTCAAACTTATTTAGTTTTGTTTCTTTTTGAGTTTTATTTTATTTTATTGAACCTGGAAATATTCATAACATCTGCATCAGCATCTGCATACTGCATTCTACATTTTGCATAAAAAAAATGGCACGCGACGCGTCCGCGTCATATGTGCGTTGGGGAGAAAACACGATTGAACAGAGAGTCACGCGAAAGCGTGGCTGGAGGTGTGCCTTTGGCACAAATTGATCCACGCGACCGCGTTGCTGTCGCGTCAGCGTCATGTGGGAAAAATACCTCCCACGCGTCCGCATCACCCACGCGAATGCGTGGCCCTGTAAAATCGACGTAAACGGGTGTTTGGCAGCAAGTTATGATGGAGTGGGGTTGGAATGATACTAGAAGCACCAGCCCTATCATGCGACCGCGTGCCCCACGCGTCCGCGTCATTTTCAAAATATGGCCATTCACGCAATCGCGCCACCCACGTGACCGCGTCACCTTAAATTTTGGCAAAATGAGTTTGAAAAAGAGAGTTGCGCGAACGCGAGGCTGCACTCGCGCCAATCGTACAGAATATCCCAATCAGCCAAAATATCTTATCTTTTCTTCCCCAAAATCCTTATTTTTGTTTTCCCTTATTATTATTTCTTTCTTCTCTCTTCTTCCTCCTCTATTCTTTCTCACTTTTTACTTTTCCCTTTTTCTTTTCTTTTTACATCCATTATCAAGGTTCTTTTCTTCTCCCCTCTCTACTTCTTCATTATTATTCCTTTTCTTTTATTCATGTTTTCTTATTACTTTCATTATGCATATTTTCTCTTTCCTTCTTTTTATTCCTTTAATTGGTGTTGGAAATTTATTTGGGTCATTATTTATTTTTATATTCTACTTGTGGATTTTTATATTGTTTGACAATTAATATTACTTCCTTAAAGGGTTGCTTGCATGTTCTATCTTATATTTTCCACAATATATTTACCATGCATGCTATGTGTTTGTGAAAAAGCCCGTATGGCATTGTGCATTATTTAAAAAAAAATTATTCTATTCTACGACTTTAATGCCTGTTTTTCACAAAACCCCTTTTATATTTTATTGATTAAATATAATTGTCAATACAAACAGATTGTTAGTTTGAAAGAGTTGATAATCTAAATAGGCATTTAATGCTTGATCTATGCTACTCATGCCTTTGCCAGCATGCCAATAAACATCTTGTATTTAATTGCCATCACATGCACTTGTTATATTTCCATTGATGAACTTTTCACATGTAGTCATGACCATGTGTTAACGACATCATTCTTTACCGTGCATTGATTATCACTTGTACTATCCTCTCCCTTGCTCGAACCCTTAGCTTTACATGTACTTACCTCTTCCCTTTTCAGGATGGCCACCAAGAAGGGGAAAGAGAAAGCTACTCCCAAATCACTGGCAAGGAAATGAACAAAAAGAGCACTAGCTGCGGAGCCACCCGTCCACTTGTACATCTTAGCATGCACCGAAGACGGTGCAATCTTTAAGTGTGGGGAGGTCGATACCGATCTCCATGGGTTAGTTATTTTCTTCTCAACACCAATATTTTATTTTCTTTGTTTGTTCATTGTTGCATCTACATATTTGATTGCATGTTTTCTTGATTTTGTGCATATATTTACCACTGCTTGGTTAAAGTAACAAGTTTCTTTTTAAGACCCTATTATTTTTGAGAAAAAATTTCACTAATTTAAATCAAAACTTTTGTGTTAAACTTGTTTGAAGTTGTATTTGGAATATAGTTTAAAAAGCTAAGAACACACAACTTGTGAGATTTTGAGCTTATTTATATGGTCACATTATTTAACCATAAATTTTTATTCTTGTGTGTTCACTTCTCTATGATTGTAATATTTATTTTGTTCCATTCTATATGTCCCTTATTTAGTGTATTTACATGCTTGCATATGATTGAGGCCATTACTTGTTTTAGCTCACTTCTCCCAAATAAGCCTACCCTTTTATGTCACCCTTGTTAGCCACTTTGAGCCTTTTAATCCCATTTATTATATATTTTACCACATCACTAGCCTTAAGCGGAAAAACAATTAAATACCCCAATTGAATCTTTGGTTAGCTTAAGATAGAGATTGTGTATCAACTAAGTGTGGGGAAACTATGGGAACATGGGTTATTAAGGGAATGTGTTATGTTTTTAATTTGATAAAATATTGGAAATTTGGGTACCTACTCATGTGAGACTAGAAAGATTAAAAACCCAATCCGCGCGAATGCGTAGACGATGCCTCCGCGTCACTTTCTGCGACCTGTACGTACTAGAAATCGCTAGGGGCGATTTCTGGCCTGTTTTTGACCCAGTTTTCAGCCAAGAAAACACATATTAGATGTTATAAAGTGGGGGAATGCATCCATTCATTAGGAAGTTTTCCATTATTCACTTTTCATAATTTAGATGTAGTTTTTAGAGAGAGAGGTTCTCTCCTCTCTCTTAGGATTAGGATTAGGATTAGGATGTATACTAGGATTAGGATTAGGATTAGGATTTATATTAGGATTAGAATTTCTATTTCTTCATCACAGGTTCAATGTTACTTTAATTTATATTTCTCTTCCATTTTAGATACTCTAATGCTTTTATTTGATTTATGTTGCCAAATTGGCCTATGAACTTTTCATGTTAGGATTTTTTTAACTAATGCAATTTGAGGTATTTTCAGATATATGATTTTAATTTAGCTTTCTACATTCTTGGCTTTGGTTGATCAATTGGTAACTCTTGAGTTGTCAAACTTATCGTGATTGATAATTGATATCTTTGCTGATTGATTTAGATTCCTATAACTCTAGTCTTTCCTCAAGAGTTAACTAGCACTTTAGGTGACTTACCTTCATAGTTAAGGTTGACTTAGTGTAAGCAAAAATATAATTCTCATCACCATTGATAAGGATAACTAGGATAGGACTTCCAGTTTTCATACCTTGCCAAGAGTTTTATTAGTTATTAATTTATTAATTCCTGCAATTTATTTTTCCTGTTCAAACCTTTTTCAAAACCCAAAAATACTATTTTCCATAACCAATAATAAATGATACTTCCCTGCAATTCCTTGAGAAGACGACCCGAGGTTTAAATACTTCGGTTTATAAATTTTATTGGGTTTGTTACTTGTGACAACCAAACGTTTGTACGAAAGAATTTTCTGTTGGTTTAGAAGTTATACTTACAACGTGATTAATTCTATAAATTTCTTTACTGGCAGAAACCCGATCGTCACCCAGGTTCTGGCGTGCCATGCCCACTATGTGTGCTTGGTTCTTCTTCTCTGGATAATAGAACTGGCATGCCATGCTTGGTGTGTGGCGTCCCACGCCCAGCACTTCTCCTTTGTCCAGTAGCTAGCATGCCACACCTGGTCCTTCAAGTGGCACGCCTAAGTGAGAATCTAGAGCTGGCGTGCCACGCCTTCGACACCAAGTGGCACGCCCAGCCTTTGCTTTGGCCCTTTCTAACATTGGCGTGCCACGCCTAGATGCTCAAGTGGCACGCCTAAGTGAGGATGAGAGCTTGGCATGCCTCGCCTTCGACACCAAGTGGCATGCCTAGCTTTGCTTTGGCCTCCTTGAGTGTTGGCGTGCTACGCCTGGGTCTTCAAGTGGCACGCCCAAGTGACAATTGAGAGCTGGCGTGCCACGCCTTCGACACCAAGTGGCACGCCCAGCCTTTTGGGCTTTCAAACTCTTCTCTGGAAACTTGTACTAGCGTGCCACGCCTTGATGCTCAAGTGGCACGCCCCTTTAGTGTGGCTGTTTTAAGCTTGGCATGCCATACCTGGGTCTTCAAGTGACATGCCCAAGTGAAAATTTGTAGCTGGCGTGCCACACCTTCGATACCAAGTGGCACGCCCAAGTGATGATCCCCTCTGGATGGATGAACTGGCATGCCACGCCCCATGGTTCAAGTGGCACGCCCATAGTATGTGATGGGCTAGGCGTGCCACACCCAGCATGGCGTGCCACGCCCCTCTAGTGGCCTTCAGCATTGCTCTCTGGAAAATTACACTGGCGTGCCACTCCCAGCTTCTGGCGTGCCACGCCCATGTAAAGGCTTTGGGTGTCCTCTTCTGGAAAACTGTGCTGGCGTGCCACGCTTAGCTCCTGGCATGCCACGCACATGTAAAATGCTCAAACATGCTTCTCTGGAAATCATAACTGGTGTGCCACACCCAGTTCCTGGCGTGCCACGCCCATATAGATGACTTGAGGATCCTTTCTGGAATTCAATACTGGCGTGCCACACCCAGCTCCTAGCGTACCACGCCCATACATTTTTGTGGCGTTTGCTCCAAGTGGCACGCCAGTTTCACACGCCCAGCTTTGTTTTGTTGTTTTCTTCCCTTTTTGATGTCTTTTGCATCTGAAATTCAGCACAAACCCATTTCAAAGTAATGTACCATAATATTCATCAAATAGTGCATGAATTGCAATGATCAAATGAGTTTATGCTCTTTTATGGTCCTTTTTAGGCAAGAAAAAGGGTAGATGATGCAAGTCATCAGCGAGCTCGGCGTCGGTTAGCCTCTGAGGGTGGTGAAGTGGTTACTACCAATTCACCAGTCTTATTTGAGGGCGAATTTGAAGCACCATTTGAGGAAAAAACAAGCTCCTCTTCTACTGATTCTGTTGATTTACGTGCAGGTAATATGGCAGAGCCCAGAAAGATTACTCTCTAGGAAGCAGGAGCTCCAGATTTTACACTGCAACTGTATCAAGCGCGTCATCCAAATCTGTCTACAGATTTTGAACTGAAGACTGTGCTAATCAACCTAATTCCCAAGTTTCATGGCTTACCTGCTCAAGAGCCTATCAAGCACTTTAGAGATTTTCAGACAGCCTGCTCAACTACTAGGCGTCATGGTGCGAATAAGACTACTATTTGGCTATATGCCTTCCCGTTCTCTCTTGAGGAAAAGGCAAGGGAGTGGTTCTACACTCAACCTGAAGAAGTTGTTACTAATTGGGATCTGCTCAGAAGGGAATTCCTGGACAANAAGCCTTAGGATAAGACTACATTAGATGCTGCGAGTAATGGCTCTCTGAAGAAGTACAAGATGGCAACAGAAGCGTGGCAGCTGATCACCGATCTAGCTGAGTCTACCCGGAATGCCAGGCACAGGAACAACCATCCCAAGTCTATTGCGAAGGTTTCCTCTAGTAGTGAGACTGCTACTCTCACACAGACTCTGGGAGAGATCACCAACATACTGAAGCAGCTACAGCTGAATCAACAACAACTTCAACCTCCCCCACAACAATAGTGTCAATAGTTGGTTCCTCAGAGAGTGTGCGAAATATGTGCCTGCTATACTCATTACACTGATGAGTGTCCGTAGCTCCAACAAGAAGACAACACCTTGGCAGCTACCCATAATTTCTACAACCGCCCGAATCAAGGATACTATCAACAAGGCGGTAATTATAACCAAGGTGGGACCTACAATCAAGGTTGGCAAGATAACTCCAACCAAGGCTGGAGAGATAATTCCAACCAGGGGTGGAGAGATAATTCCAACCAAGGATGGAGGGACAACTACAACCGAGGAGGCAGAGACAATGGAGGAAATCAGAGGTGGAACAACAACAACAGACAGTAGAACCAAAATCAGCCTTACCGAGCACCTCACCAAAGGCAGTCCCAAGCACCTCAGAACAACCAACAGTAGGCCCCTCAAATCACTTACCCCCCTTCTTCTTTTAATGATGAGATGCTTCGCTCTCTTGCACAAGGACAACAAGACATTCAGAATACACTTAGCTCTACCATAAACAGTCTAAACGCTACTTTACAAGCGCTCGTCTCTCAGATGGATTCATTATCTACCCCCAACAATAAACCTTCAAGATTCAGTTCACTTTCTTCTCAACCCTTACCTAATCCAAAGGGTAGAATCAATGCCATTACTTTGAGGTCTGGAACCACACTGCAAGAAAGGAGTCATGAGGAGCCAAGCTCAAAGGAAGATATCCATGTTGAAGATATTATTGAGGTAGAGGATATTAAAGAAGAGGAGGAAGTACAAGAAAAGCCATTCCCATTCCATTTCCACACCTTGCTAGGAAATCAAGGAAGTAGATGGAGCTAGACCCCAAGATGGTGGAGATCTTCAAAAAGGTTGAGGTAACTATTCCCCTTTTTGATGCCATTCACCAGGTACCTAAATATGCGAAGTTTCTAAAAGATTTACTCATGAATAAAGATAAAATACAGGATTTAGAAACTATTCCTCTAAGTAGCTCTATTTCTGCTTTAATGGGTGATATACCGAAAAAATGTAGTGATCTGGGTCTATGCATGGTTACTATTACTATAGAGGGTGTAAAATTTTCTGACTGCATATGTGATTTAGGCGCGTGTGTGAGTATTATGCCATTATCTGTATATGATGCTTTGAGGCTCCCTCCCTTAAAAAGGTCGGTAGCACATTTTGTTTTGGCAGATAAAAGCATAATCTCGGTGGTAGGAATTGCTGAGGACGTGCTAGTGAGCATTAAGGGGCTAACATTTCCTATTGATTTCTATATTTTGGAGATGCCCCCTAATGACTCAGGAAGACCATCTTCCATCCTCCTTGGAAGGCCATTTCTGAAGACTTCAAGGTTCATATTGGATGCCTTCTCAGGAACTTACTCTTTTGAAATAGATGGCAGAGCAGTGAGCTTCAACCTGGATGAAGCCATGAAGCACCCTCCAGAAGATCATTCCGTCTTCTAGTGCGACATCATTGATGAGACTGTAACTGCAGTTCACCAAGAAGAAGTAGAAGAGATGCACATAGAGGAAGGTGCAAGTGTGGGGAAACTCTCTAAACAAGATGAAGACACCTTGCCACCATCACCAGCTCCAGATGATCAAGTGCCTAGCCATGAGCAGAAACTGGAGTTGAAGCCCCTTCCACCCCACCTCAAGTATGCTTACCTTAAGGATAATCAGAAGCTCCCAGTTATTATTGCAAGAGAACTCACTTCCCAATAGGAGCAGTAGCTGCTTAGTGTGCTAAGAAGACACAAGAAAGCAATTGGGTGGAGCTTGGCGGACATAGTAGGCATTAGCCCGCAAGTTTGTGAGCACCGGATATTTTTAGAAGAGGGAGCAAGGCCTGTTCCTCAACCTCAAATGCGGCTAAACCCCACCATTCTAGAGGTTGTCAAGAAGGAAGTGACCAGGTTGCTTGCAACTGACATCATCTATCCAATCTCGGATAGTGAATGGGTCAGCCCAGTACAAGTGGTGCCCAAGAAATCTGGAGTTACAACAGTGAAAAATGAGCATGCAGAGCTCTTGACAACTAGAGTGCAGAACTCCTGGAAGGTGAGCATTGATTGCAGGCGCCTCAACCAGGCTACTCGAAAGGATCACTACCCCCTGTCATTCATCGATCAGATACTTGATCGCCTGTCAGGTAAATCACACTACTATTTTCTAGATTGTTACACTGGCTATTTTCAAATTCATATAGCTCCAGAAGATCAGGAGAAAACTACTTTTACATGTCCTTTTGGAACGTATGCATACAAGACGATGCCTTTTGGCTTATGTAATGTACTGGCTACTTTCCAAAGATGCATGATGAGTATTTTCTCAGATCTTATTGAGAACTGTATGGAAGTTTTCATGGATGACTTTAGTGTGTATGATGATTCATTTAACCTTTTCTTGGATAGTTTAGCTAGAGTATTAGACAGGTGTGTTAGTTCAAACCTTGTATTAAATTTTGAAAAATATTATTTTATGGTAAAACAAGGTATTATTCTAGGACACGTTGTTTCTAATACTAGTATTTCAGTTGATCCAGCAAAGGTAGATGTCATTTCTAGTTTACCTTACCCCTCCTTCGTGAGAAAAGTCCGTTCGTTCCCTGGTCATACAGGTTTCTACTAGAGACTTATCAAGGACTTCAGTAAGGTAGCATTGCCTTTATCTAGACTGCTGTAGAAGGATGTTGAGTTTGAGCTGAGTGAGGACTGCATGGAAGCGTTTGATAAGCTAAAGATTGCCCTGACTCAAGCTCTGATTGTGAGAGGACCAGACTGGAGCCAGCCATTTGAGATTATGTGTGACGCCTCTAACCATGCAGTAGGAGCGGCGCTGGCTCAGCGCAAAAGTAAGGACCCTTTTATAATTGCTTAAGCTTCTAAGATCTTAGACACTGCTCAGTCTAATTATACTACCACTAAAAAAGGGTTTCTGGCTATTGTTTTTGCTCTGGATAAATTCTGAGCCTATTTACTTGGTACTAAGGTGGTAGTATACTCAGGCCATGCAGCTCTAAAATATTTGTTAGCTAAAAAAGAGTCCAAACCAAGGCTAATACATTGGATATTGTTGCTGCAAGAATTTGATTTAGAAATTAAAGATAGGAGTGGGTCCCAGAATTTAGTGGCGGACCACTTGACCCGCCTAGAGCACATTAAGAATGACTCCACTCCTATCAATGATGCTTTTCCATTTGATAGCTTGCACGTAATATCTGAGATAGCCCCTTTGTATGCACCTATAGCTAATTATTTAGTTAGTCATACCTTCCCTCCCAATTTTACTAAGCATCAAAGGGACAAGCTGAAAAGCGAGTCCAAATATTATATATGGGATAACCCATATTTATGGAGGTATGGTGCTGACCAGATAATTAGAAGGTGTGTGCCTCAATCAGAATTCCAATCAATTTTAGAGGCCCGCCACTCCTCTGAGAGTGGTGGACATTTTGGTCCTCAAAGAACAACTAGAAAAATTTTAGACTGTGGATTCTGGTGGCCCACTCTTTTTTAGGATGCTACTGCCTTCTGTAAATCTTGCCCCATGCCAAAGGTTTGGGAATATATACAAGAGGGATGAGATTCCCCAACAACTTATGTTGTTCTGTGAAATTTTTGTTGTTTGGAGCATTGACTTCATGGGTCCATTTCCAAACTCTAGTGGTTTCTTATACATATTGTTAGCTGTTGATTACGTCTCTAAATGGGTGGAAGCAATTCCTACCCGTACTGATGATGCTAACGTTGTTGTCTCCTTTGTTAGAAATCATATTATCTGTCACTTTGGATCACCACGAGCAATTGTAAGTGATCAAGGCACTCATTTTTGTAACAGGAGATTGACAGGTCTACTGAAGAAACATGGCATTGTGCACAAGGTAGCAATAGCTTAGCATCCCCATACCAACGGGCAAGCCGAGGTGTCTAATAGAAAGATAAAGTGCATACTGGTAAAGATTGTCAAGCCTCATAGAAAAGACTGGAGCACCAGGCTTTTAGATGCACTTTGGGCTTATCGAACAGCATACAAGACACCCATAGGAATGAGTCCCTTCCGCCTAGTATACGGAAAGGCTTGTCACCTTCCAGTGGAGGTGGAACACAAGGCTTTCTGGGCTGTAAGGGAATGCAACATGGGATTTGAGAAGGCTGGTGCTGAAAGGAAGCTGCAACTAGCAGAACTGGAGAACCTTCGACTCGAAGCATATGACAACTCCAGGCTATACAAAGAGAGGGTGAAGGTTGTGCATGACAAGCATATCAAGAGAAGAGAGTTCAGACCTGGGGAGTTAGTCCTCCTTTACAACTCAAGGTTGAGGCTCATGCCAGGCAAGCTGCGTTCAAGGTGGGAAGGTCCCTAGAGAATAGAGAAGGCGGAGCCATACGGAGTCTTCCACCTGAGTCATCCCTCAAGCTCCAAATTCATCAAGGTCAATGGCCACCGCTTAAAGCTATATCATGGTGAGAAGATGAAGAACAATAAAGAGCTAGAGATCTTCCTCTTGGAGGATTCACCAACAGAAGAAGATTGAGCTTGTGGACCGTCCAACTTAAGGATGTAAAAGCAAAGTGCTAGGTGGGAGACAACCCACCATGGTATGATCGTCCCTTTTCATTCCTAGTTTTGTTTCATTTTGTTTTTTATAGAATTCATTCATAATTTCTGCATCATCATCTGCATTCTACACAAAAACAAAAGGTGTTCAACGCACAAGCGTCCATGACGCGTGCGCGTCATGCGTGAATTTGTAACACCAAGGAAGTAAACAAAGAGTTGTGTGGGAGTAGTGAAGGAAAGCGTGCTTTGTGCACAAGCAAGCCCATGCATACGCGTACCTCTCGCGTGCGCGTCGCTTGCGCTTTCCGCAACACACGCATAAGCGTCCCTAACGCGTATGCGTCACCCTGGAAATCGGCGTAAATAGCATGCTGAACAGAGATTTGTGCTGACTTCGCGCTGGAACTGTGTTAGACGCACAAATTTAGCTACGCATACACGTCCCTGATGCGTGCGCGTCAGTTTCACTATGTGGCTATCCACGCGTGCGCGTACCTGACGCATACGCGTCGTATCTCTTTTTGGATCTCATGCATCACAACCCGAGAATTGTGCCATGCGCGGGGTTGCCTTCGCGCGATTGGCACAACCCATGTCACGCGTACGCATCCCAGACGCTTACGCGTTGCTTACATTTTACGCGACCCACGTGTACGCGTGCCGTACGCGTACGCGTCGCATGTGCCGCATGGTTTCACCAGTACGCCGCCCAGATTTCAATTATTCCCTCCCGCAATCCTAATTCTCTTTCCACCCTAATCCTTCCTTATTTCTTCTTCCTTCTTTCTTATACCTCAGGTTCTTTTCTTCCTCTCCCCTACTCTTTCCTTCTTCTTTTATTTATTACATTTAATTATTTTTTTCATTCTTCTTAATTTTCTTATTCCCTTAGTTATTTATGGTTTCTTTTTCATGCATTTATTTATGTTGGTGTTGGAGCTTTATTTGAGTATTAGTTTATTTTATTGGAACTTGTGGATACTTTGAGGAGTAATTTGACAATTGACATGTAATTTTGGCTCTCATATATATTTGGATACATTATTTTTATTCCTATTTTAACTTACACACCAAGTATTTGTGAAAACGCTCTCATGGCATTCTGACTCATATTTTATTTTATTCTTACACTTTAATGCCTCTTTTTCACAACACTTGTACTCCACATGAATTAAGATTATCATTCACAATTGTCGTCATATAAATGCTCTTTAAATTGGTACATTTAGTAATTGATGTCTTATCTACATGTTGTAGCTACCATGTATTTAAGCTATCATCTTTTCTTTTGGCATTCATTATCACGTAGAATTTCTTCCTTCCGGTTCTTTAGTTATCTATATTTAACATTCTCCCTCTTTCTTTCTTCCTTAGGCATGGGTACCAAGAAAGGAAAAGAGAAGGCCACTGACAAGACACCGACAAAGAGAGGAACCAAGCGAACACCGGCTAAGGCGCCACCATCTACAAGCGTCAAGCAGCCAACAAACCGGGTGAAGAGGATCATTAAAGTTGATGAAGCAGAGAAAGCCTTTCCCGCACGGGACTCCACACGGTTCACTACCCGTTATTGCAAACAGATGTTCCCCATCCTAGCCGAGAGGAACTACAACAATGAGCATTTACTCATTGTCCCAACACACTTTGTTGATTTTGTGGAGCCCCGTATCGAGAGAAGACAGTGGGAATTTTTGAAGAGGCAGCCGCGGGAGGCCAACTTATCATGGGTAGTTAAATTTTACTCCAAATTCTACTCGCCTACATGATAAACCACTATTTTATGGTTTATCTTGTGTTTAATTGAGTGGTTTCATCAAGTCTTTACCCACTTATTCATCTAAGCTACTCGCAAGGATCATTACCCCTTGCCATTTATTGATCAGATGCTTGATTGTCTGTCAGATAAATCCCATTACTGCTTTTTAGATGGTTATACAAGATATTTCCAAATTCATATAGCTCCTGAAAATCAGGAGAAGACTACTTTTACATGTCCCTTTGGAACGTATTCATACAAAAGGATGCCTTTTGGCTTATGTAATGCACTGGCTACTTTCCAAAGATGCATGATGAGTATCTGTTCAGATCTTATTGAGAACTGTATGGAAGTTTTCATGGATGATTTTATCGTATATGGTGATTTATTTAACCTTTTCTTGGATAGTTTGGCTAGAGTATTAGACAGGTGTGTTAGTTCAAACTTTTTATTGAATTTTGAAAAATGTCACTTTATGGTAAAACAAAGGATTGTACTAGGACATGTTGTGTCTAATACTGGTATTTCTGTAAATCCAGCAAAGATAGATGTCATTTCTAGTTTACCTTATCCCTCCTCCGTGAGGGAAGTTCGTTCGTTTCTTGGCCATGCAGTTTTCTACAGGAGATTCATTAAGGACTTCAATAAGGTAGCATTGCCTTTATCCAGACTGCTACAGAAAGATATTGAGTTCAAGTTCAGTGAGGATTGCATACAAGCATTTGATAAGCTGAAAATCGCCCTGACTCAAGCTCCAATTGTGAGAGGACCAGACTGGAGCCAGCCTTTTGAGATTATGTGTGATGCCTCCAACCATGCAGTAGGAGCGGCGCTGGCTCAGCGCGAAGGTAAGGATCCTTTCGTAATTGCTTATGCGTCTAAGACCTTAGACACTGCTCAGTCTAATTACACCACCACTGAAAAAGAGCTTTTGGCTATTGTTTATGCTCTGGATAAATTCTGAGCCTATTTACTTGGTACTAAGGTGGTAGTGTACTCAGATCATGCAGATCTAAAGTATTTATTAGCTAAAAAAGAATCCAAACCAAGATTTATACGTTGGATACTGTTGCTGCAAGAATTTTATTTAGAAATTAAGGATAGGAGTGGTAACCAGAATTTAGTGGCAGACCACTTGAGTCGCCTTGAGCACATTAAGGATGACTCCACTCCTATCAATAATGCTTTTCCATTTGATAGCTTGCACGCAGTATCTGAAGTAGTTCTTTGGTATGCACCTGTCGCTAATTATCTAGTCAGCCATATTTTCCCTCTTAATTTTACTAAGCATCAAAGGGACAAGCTGAAAGCGAGTCTAAATATTATATATGGGATGACCCATACTTATGGAGGTGTGGTGCTGACCAGATAATTAGAAGGTGTATGCCCCAATCAGAATTCCAGTCCATTTTAGAGGCCTGCCACTCTTCTGAGAGTGGAGGACATTTTGGCCCTCAAAGAACTGCTAGAAAAATCCTAGACTATGGATTCTGGTGGCCTACTCTTTTTAAAGATGCTATTGTCTTTTGTAAATCTTGTTTCCCATGTCAAAGGTTTGGTAATATATCCAAGAGGGATGAGATGCCTCAACAGATTATGCTTTTCTGTGAAATTTTTTATGTTTGGGGCATTGACTTCATGGGTCCATTTCCAAACTCTAGTGGTTACCTTTATATACTGTTAGCTGTGGATTATGTCTCTAAATAGGTGGAAGTGATTCCTACCCGTACTGATGATGCTAACACTGTTGTTTCCTTTGTTAGAAACCATATTATTTGTCGCTTTGGATCACCATGAGCAATCGTGAGTGATCAAGGCACTCACTTCTGTAACAGGAGATTAGCAGGATTACTGAAGAAGCATGGGATTGTTCACAAAGTAGCAACAACATACCATCCCCAGACCAATGGGCAAGCAAAAGTATCTAATAGAGAAATAAGGCGTATTCTGGAGAAGATAGTAAAGCCTCATAGGAAGGACTGGAGTGCTAGGCTACAAGATGTGCTTTAGGCATATCGAACAGCGTACAAGACACCCATTGGGATGAGCCCCTTCCACTTAGTGTACGAAAAGGCTTGCCACCTTCCAGTAGAGGTGGAACACAAGGCTTTCTGGGCTGTAAGGGAATGCAACATGGGATTTGAGGAAGCTGGTGCTGAAAGAAAGCTGCAACTAGCAGAATTAGAGAACCTTCGCCTCGAAGCATATGACAACTCCAGGCGATACAAAGAGAAGATGAAGGCTGTCCATGACAAGCACATAAAAAGGAGAGAGTTCAGACCAGGAGAATTGGTTCTTCTTTATAACTCCAGACTGAGGCTCATGCCAGGCAAGCTGAGATCAAGATGGAAAGGTCCCTACAGAGTAGAAAAGGCAGAGCCATACGGAGTTTTTCACCTGCGTCATCCTTCTAGCTCCAAATTAATTAAAGTTAATGGACATCGCCTAAAGCTTTATCATGGTGAGAAGATGAAGGATCACAAAGAGCTAGAGGTCTTCCTCTTGGAGGACCCACCAACAAAAGCAGAATGAGCCTGAAGACCGTCCAACTTAAGGACGTAAAAGTAAAGTGCTAGGTGAGAGACAACCCACCATGGTATGATCGTTCCATTTCAGTCTTAGTTTTGTTTTATTTTATTCTACTTTATTTTTCTTAGTGACTCTTCTCATAATCTAAGCATATAGTCTGTGTTTGTATTTGCATTCTGCATATATAAAAAAAACCAAAAATATTCAATTAAATAAATAAGTAAATAAATAAGGGGACAAAATTACCCCAATGTTAAGTTAATGAAAAGATCAATGCATATGTGATACAAATTAAAAGAAGGGTTGATGCATGAGTATGTAATACAAAAGTGGGAATTTTGGGTAGCTAGGCATAAATTTAAAAGTATATAGAGTATGTATAGGTGAGAGCTTAGGTTGATCAAGGATTTAGTTTATAGCTCACTTAGCCATATATATACCCGCACCCTGACCTTGGCTACATTACAACCTTGAAAAGACCTCATGATGTTTGCATTGGAACATTAAATACTTGTTGATTGGTTAGGTGAAGAACAAAGTTTAGAAAGAATGACTAGGGAAATACTTGATTTTATGTTCCCTGCTTTTATGAGATGTCTTCTTACAAGTTTACTTGTTTTTACTGTACGATTTTAATTAGTGATATTTAATTTATATTTGTCTTGAAGAACTTATTTACTTTTAACCAAGCAGGCAAAATCATTTTAGCATATATTTGTATTCATAGGATGCATTGCATTGCATGAGTCTTACTGTCCCTTATTTAGTCTTTTAATCTCCTTGAGCTAAGCATGAGGACATGCTAATGTTTAAGTGTGGGGAGGTTGATAAACTACTATTTTATGGTTTGTCTTGTATTTAATTGAGTGGTTTCATCAAGTCTTTACCCACTTATTCATATGATTTGCATGATTTTATAATCCCTTCCTAGTTTTGTTCTATGGTTGAAAACTCGCTTCCTAGAGATCTTTAATTTGTATATTTTAATTCTCCTTTATACCATTCGATGCCGTGATCCGTGTGTTAAGTGTTTCAGGCTTTATAGGGCAGGAATGGCTTAGAGAATGGAGAGGAAGCTTGCAAAAATGGACGGAACACAAGAAACTAAGGAGATAACCAGCGAGCATCGACGCGCACGCATGGCTTACGCGAGCGCGCGATATGGAGAAATTTGCAGCGACGCGTGCGCGTGTTTGACGCGTACGCGTGGATTGGAGTTTGCACAAGGACGCGTGCGCGTGACTGACGCATACGTGTGACACGCCAAAACGACCAGTGATGCGCACGCGTGACTGACACGTACGCGTGACATGCACGATCTACAGAAATAACAGAAAATGCTGGGGGCGATTTCGGGCCGAGTTTTGACCCAGTTTTCGGCCCAGAAACACAGACTAGAGCCAAGGAACATGCAGAGACTCAGGAAAGATTTTCATTAGCATAGTTTTAGTTTTTAGATCTGAATCTAGGGAGAAAATTACTCTTCATCTAGGTTTTCTTTACATTCATAGTTTCATAGTTTATTGCTTTTGCTTTGGATATTGAAGAGTCATCACCTCCGTTGAAGATACTATTCTAGTTTATTTTCTTACTCTTTTATTTATTCCATATTCTTAATTCTTGTTTAGAGTTACAATTGGATTATTTTCATGGATTGTTAATGCAAAGGGTTACTTTTATTTTTAATTAAATTGTAGTTATTGTCTATCATGTCTTTCTTTTATTCCTTATTTAATTCTATGCAAGTAATTCTCATGTCAATGGAGTAGATTCCCAACTTGACATGGGGGTTGATTAAAAGGAGACACTTGAGTTGGAATGCTCAAGTGATTAGTTAAATTGGAAGTTGTCGGCTAATTCTGTATTTACTAATGCTAGACCTTCCCAAGGGAGAGGACTAGGATTTGCGAATAAGAGTTAGCTCAATCACTTGACTTTACTTTATTTAGTAAGGGTTAACTAAGTGAAAACAACAACCTCTTTATACTACAATCGAGAGAATTCCAACAAGGATAGAACTTCCAATTAATCATTCCCCCAGTCAAGGCCTTTTATTTTGAATATTATAAATCTCTTTTAATTTTCACTGCTTTAATTTAGCATTATTTATTTGCCCATTGCCCAAACTCAAAATTACCCTCCTGATTAATAAATTAGCACCTCTTTGTCAACTCGTTGGGAGACGACCTGGGACTCATACTCCCAGTATTTTTATTCTAAACTTTTGTGACAATTTTTCTAAATTGATGGAGCGGATTTCAGCTGGTTAAGAGCTATACTCGCAACGCTGTTCTTATATTATAATTTCTAAATTGGCCGACTTCCGCCCTGCCGTTACCTACCCTGTAGACTATCTATGTTCGTCAACAACAAGTCCTTGTCTCTGAGAGTGCCATACAGCGAGCACTGGATCTTCCACCTAATCCAGAGGGATTGGATGCATATCAAGAGGCCTTTCTTAAGCGCCAGATGTATCAGTTCGACTGGGATAGTGTCCTTGGAGTTATAGCCTAACCTGGCAGCACCTGGATCTATGGGCAGCATCAGTCAAAACCCAAGAGCATCTCAGCCCAGTCACTCACCTTAGAGGCTTGCGTGTGGGCACAGATTATGTCCCACTATATCTTTCTGAGTACTCACGAGTCCACCTTCACCGCGGACATGGCTGTTCTCATCTGGTGCATCCTGACAGAGCAACCTCTCAACCTACCTCGACTCATCCGGCAGGCAATGGGACACGTACAGATTGTGGGTAATCTGCCTTTTCCTGCCTTGGTTTCAGATTTAGTCTCTGCAGCAGGTGTGTCCTATCGGGCAGGAGACACGAAGGTCATGATCCCTAGGGCCGACCAGTATGTACCGAATGGGAAGTACATCAGGCCACCAGTTCCCTCTGCGAGCCGACTTGCAGGCCCATCTTTGGACACTCCTCCTTCCTCTACTCCACCATCATCCACACCACAAGCACCATCCACCCATCAGATGTTTCTTCAGATCCTTGAGAGGTTCGACCAGCAAGACCAACGGATGGAGCAATTGGAGCGCCGTAACAAGCGCCGATACGACTATCTGAAGGAACTCATAGTTGGTACTCACCCACCTCCGGAACAGAAGGACACCCCGGACTCCCCTTCATCCAGTAGCACAGGGAGCCATGGCGAACCAGACAGCGGAGGCGATGCTTCCAGCCCTACCTTGCTCCTTACTGATGGCACGGAGGACCGGGCCAAGCCTTAAGTGTGGGAGGTCAGTCCTTGACTTTCGAAGGTAATTTCTCTCTCAAAAGATAGGATAGATTGCAAGGTAATAACTGCTTGCATGCATGTTCTGCTTGGTTAAAGTAATGAGTTTCTTTTCAAGACCCTATTTTATAATATTTCACTAATTTAAATTAGAAATTTGTGTTAAACTTGTTTGAAGATTTTAATTCGGAACATGGGTTATAGCTAAGAACAAACAACCTGTGAGATTTGAGCTTAATTATATGGTTACATTATTTAACCATGATTTTTATTCTTGTGTGTTTTCTTCTCTATGATTGTAATCTATAGTTTGTTCCATTCTATATGTCCATTGTTTAGTGTATTTGCATGCGTACATATGATTGAGGCCATCATTTGTTATTAGCTCACTTATCCCAAATAGCCTATCATTTTAATTACCTTTGTTTGCCACTTTGAGCCTTTTAATCCCCATTTGTTCTAAATATTACCACGTCACCAACCTTAAGCGAAAAAATAATTGATTACCTTATTTGAATCTTTGGTTAGCTTAAGATAGAGATTGTATGTCAATTAAGTATGGAGAATTGTGGGAACTTGGGTTGATGAGAAAGTGTTGAGTTTTATTGACAAGATATTGGAAATTTGGGTGCTTACTCATGTGAAACCAGAAAAAAAACCATATGCATTGAAATGTTATGTTTGCTTTTATGTTTCTAAAAAAATAAATAAATAAATAAATAAATAAAATAAAGTAAAATAAATTTATAAATAAATAAATAAATAAATAAGGGATAAAATTACCCCAAAGTTAAGTTCAATAAAAAGATCAGTGCATATATGATAAAATAGAAGAAAACTCTTATACATGAGTAGGTGAATTATACAAAAGTGAAATTTTGGGTAGCTAGGCATGATTTTAGAATTATATAGAGTGTGTGTGTGTTAGGTGAGAGCTTAGGTTAGTCAAAGATTCATATTATAGCTCACTTGGCCATACATATATCCTCACCCTTACCTTAGCCCCATTACAACCTTGAAAAGACCTCATGATGTTTGCATTGGTATACTAAATATTTGTTGATTGGTTAGATGAAGAACAAAGTTTTAGAAAGCATGACTAGAGAAGAGTAGAGTGGATTAACCCTAGACACTTGAGCGATTAGAGGGCATATACACTACCAGTGAGGGTTCAATGCTTGATTCTATGTTCCCGGCTTTCATGAGCTATCTTCTTACAAGTTTACTTATCTTTTATTGTGTGATTTGAATTAGTGGAATCTAATTTATGTTTGTCTTGGAGAACTTGTTTACTTTTAACCAAGTAGATAGAAACATCTTAGCATATAGTTGCTACATAGGTTGCATCTCAAGAGTCTTACTTTTCCCCCATTCATTCCTTTTGCTAATGTTTAAGTGTGTGGAGATTGATAAACCACTATTTTATGGTTTATCTTGTGCTAAATTGAGTGATTTTTATCAAGTCTTTGCACACTTATTCACACAATTTGCATGATTTTACAATTCCTTCCCAATTTTGTTCTATGGTTGAAAACTTGCTTCCTAAGCCTTTAAGTTGTGTATTTTAATTCTCCTTTATACCATTTGATGACGTGATCTGTGTGCTAAGTGTTTTCAGGCTTTATAGGGCAGGAATGGCTTAGAGGATGGAAATGAAGCTTGCAAAAAATGGAAGGAACACAAGAAACAAAGGAGCTGACCAGCGAGGAACGACGCACGCGCGTACCTGACGCGTGCGCGTACCTGACGCGTACACGTGACATGCGAAGAAGACCATCGACGCGTACGCGTGACGTGCGCTACGTGCAGAAATCGCAGAAGACGCTGGGGGCGATTTTGGGCTGAGTTTGGACCCAGTTTTCGGCCTAGAAACATAGACTAGAGCCAGGGGAGAAGCAGAGACTCAACACACATTCACATTTACACAATTGTTAGTTTTAGTTTTGAATCTGATAGAGAAAATACTACTTCCTCTAGGTTTCTTCACATTCATAGTTTTAGAGTTTTATGCTTTTGATTTGGATATTGAGAAGAGTTACTACCTCCGTTGAAGTTTCTATCATCCTAGTTTGTTTCCTTATTTACTTACTCTTTTAATCACTCATTTACCCTGTTCAGATTTACATATGGATGTCTTTGATTTTGGAATTTGTTAATTCACATAATTATTTTTACCTTTAATTAATTTTTTTCTATTATTTATTTGAATTTCCATGTCTTCTTTTCTTCCCCTTTTATCGTTTATAAAAATGGCATTCATGTCAATGGAGTAGACTCCCAACTTGACTTGGGAGTTGATTAGAAGGAGACCCTTGAGTTGGAATACTCAAGTGTTAATTAGAAATTAGAAGTTGTTGGCTGGCTCTCTATTCACTAACGCTAATCCTTCCATAGGAGAGGATTAGGACTTGTGAATTGGGGCTGGTTCAGTTACTTGACTTTTCTTTATTCGGTAAAGGATAACTAAGTAGAAACAACAACCTATTACCATTATACTTGGGAAAATTCAACAAGGATAGAACTTCTAGTTAATCTTCTCCCAGTCAAGGCTTTTTACTTTAATTATATAAAATCTCTCATTAATTTTCATTGCTTTAATTAATAATTATTTTAATTTCCCATTTTCCAACTCTAAAACTTCTCGGAAAATTCCTGACCAATAAGTAGCACTCTTTTGTCAATTCGTTGGGACGACCTGGGAATTCTACTCCCAGTAATTTATTCTCAATTTGTGACAATTCTTTCTAAATTGATAAGCAAAGTTTTCGTCAGTTAAGAACTGTACTTGCAACGCTATTCTTATTATAAATTCTTAATCGGCAATTTTCTGCCCGTCAATCACACTTTGCTCTTTAAAGTGAAATTCAAACTTTAGAGGATCCAAATTCTAATTGCTCATTAATCATGTAATTTAAATTAGTTAACACTATTTTAATCATATGGAGGAGGAAAATCAAAAGAAGAAGATGAAGTAGATTACTGTGAATTGATATAGATGGCAGAACCAAATCATACAAGCTTAGTTAGAGGCAGCAACAATAGCTTCGCAGTAGCTAGAGAACCAGATTGAATCCGCAAATTGAAGCCAAAGAACCGAATCTCAAAAGTTTTACCAGAGAGAGCAACAATGGCGTTGCTTGCGACAGCGAGGAGATGAACGGTTTTGAAGAGAAAGAAAACCCTTAGATCGAAGAAAAAAAATTAGATCGCAGAAGCTCCACTGAAGGCAACATCAACAATGTTGCTTACGGCGGTGAGGAGATGAACAGCGACGAGCAGATGAACAGCAATGAGTAAATGAATGGTGACGATAAAACCTCAAATCGAAGCCAAAGAAGAAGATCTAGAACCTCAAACAAAGGTGGCAACAACGATAACGTTGCTTACGGCAGCTTAGAGCTAAGCAGTGGCGAGCAAATAAATGGCGGTGGAGATGAACGGTGGCAATAAAACCTCAAATCAAAGCTAGAGAAGAAGATCTAGAACCTCCGCCAATGGCAACAATAATGATAACGTTGCTCACGACAACTTGGAGCTGAGCGGTGACGAGAAGATGAACGACAGCGGGAAACTAGGGTTAGGTTCGTCACATTCACACATTACACTCATTCTCTCATTCGCAACATTACTCTGATTCTCATCGTCTCTGTGCACAACAACATCACCTCTAAGTTTTAGATTTTTGTTTTTTTAAAATAAAGGATGACCAAAGATAATGGCGATTTCAAACCACCGCATTCTCCAAAAACCACCACAAATCACCTAAATAACATAGCAGACTCTCATTCTTGCCAAAATTAACAAAAAATATGGCAGTTACATAAAACCGCCATAATATAAGCGTCATCTTAACCAACATTTTTGTAGTGTCATAAAAACTCCCATTCTTTAAAAGTTAGAGAACATCAGAAGCTTACGGTCCTCTAAATTTGTATGTCTAAACTGAAAAGGTGAAAGAAAAATAAAGATTGGATGTCACTTATTTTAAAAAAGTAAACACCTAACCTAATCCTTCTCCATTTTCACATAGGAGAAGGCAACTTCTGTCCAAAAAAGACAGACATTTTGGCCGTCAATTTTTTCATTTTGGGACAAGACGATCCCTCGGTTAAAAAATCTGTTAAATAGTAACGAAAGTTAGTTTTGTAGGGAATTTTATTTGTAATTTCTATGAATTTTAAACTCCCACAAATTATTAATAAGTTTATTTTTGAAAAATTTCTTCACTGATGGTGATTAAATGGAGAAAGACTATTACTGAAAATGATGTCTCAAGAAAAAAGTAATTGCAGTATGAATACTTTTTAAAAGAAAAAAATAATATCGAATAAGAAACGAAATAAAAGAACATTAATATTGATAATATTGGTATTGATGATGATGACGGTAGACGAGATAAGAATAATGATAAAATATAGTTACACAATAAAAATAGTAGAGATAGAAGTGATAATAATGAAGATGAAAAAAGTGATAGTAGTAATGGTCATAATTAGTTATATTGTTACAAAAAATTGTAAGAATTTAAAATCCACACAAAATATAAATAAAATTATCAAAAAAATAATTACCATTACTATTTAATAAATATTTTAACAGAGAAGTCA
>NC_029791.2:59782064-59799112 GCF_000816755.2 Arachis ipaensis
ATCCATTTGAATTTTGAACTATATACTTATAAATTTAAAAGACTGAACGAATTTAAAATGTTGAAAGGGACCAGGGTTATTATGATTATTGTGTGGAATATAATAAGCGATAAACGATAGTGATCAAGTGCTCTGACTTTTTTGCAGACACGTGCAACAGGTTGAGAAAAGCCAGAAAACCTATGGTATGGGTTCTTCTAGTAATCTGATTTTGATTTTGACGTTAATAATCACATATTCTATCTATATGTATTAGATATGTTAGATATTTATATTTCAATAAAATTATAGTGATATATAACGTAGTTGATAATTAAATTAATATAATATAACTGGGTACCCCTATATATATCACTTCGCCTATAAACTAAGTCAGCCAAAAAAAAAGTCCACACCCTTGTTTGCGGCTAAACTATTTAGTTTCCACCTTGTATATGATGTGAACAGAGAAATTAGTGTGTCTCATTTGGGTGGTTACCGCCTTGGCAGTTGGCACTTTATGGTTGCCGACTTAAACTTTCAACTTTGGAAAAATATTTTTTAATTAATTGTGTAATTTTCTTTTTACAACTTACATGATATTATAAACATAAATACGGGTGGTTCACTTCTGGCCTAAGTAATATATATATATAGCCATAATTGAAGGAAGCTTACAAGATTATTCATTAACATGGACATGAAGTCCGTAGTATTTGCTTTGTTCCTAGTCATTTATCTTCTCCAGGTAAGATAAGCTTCTTGATTATTTGGTTAATATCCTTTTACTTTAATTTCAATCTTCTATGTTTTTTTTTTTCCTTAAATTCTTAGAAGGTTTTCTGTTTTGTGTTGGGATAGGATGCTAACATGATATGTGCAAGAAAGGAGTTAGGTGAATATTGGAAAAACATGATGATGGAGCAACCTATGCCAGAATCAATTAAAGAGCTTATTGAGGATAGAGGAGGACTAGTCTTATCAGAATCAGATGGTGGGAAGAACCGTTTTACTAGAGACTTTGATATAAAGCCTAATGTCATATTATATCACACTGCTACTCACCATAACCATGAACCTCAGTTTATGATGATACAGGATCAAATGGTTGAACAAATAAAGTCAACAAACGATGAAAAAGGGTTGAATTGAAGATCCTACCTTATATGCTAATCATAGAGACAGAGAATACATACACACACACATACATCTAGATGTACAATATGTTTGATTCATCAGACATTTATTAGTTAGTTTAGTAGTTATTATACCTATATGTTTTTATATTTCTTTGGTTATCTCTACTTTGCTTTGCTGCATTCATTTTTGGTTCCTGTAGGATTTTGAACAGAGAAACATACATGTATGTTGATCACTTCAATAAGTTAGTTGTTAATCGTGATATATTAACATTTTAGCTTTTATTTCTCAGAATCTCCGGAAATTGAAAGACATATGCTCTTTGTTTAATTGGCTTAGCTTCTTTTAGATTCAAAGTTTGAAGAATTGTGGAAGGTGACATTAGACCAAAATCCAAAAGCCATATTCAGTATAAATATGTATTTTGTGAGGGTGAAAATGAGGGACATAATCACTATATTGCTCTTTGGTTATTATTTCTTATTCCTTCCTCCGTGCATATATTATATGTAGTTAAACGTGTTTAGTTCTTATATATAATATTCGAGGAGTGTTATAGGAAAGCAGGTTTTGTGATTTGTAATAATCAATTAGTTATTATTGGTATTTTTAATAGTATAAAATTATATCTTATGGTATGAAATTATTTTTTTTTATGGTTAAATTTTGGCCAAATTTTAATAAAAGTATCAATCCTTAAACTTTGTCATAATATTTTGAGTATATACCCATTTTGGTCCTCAAAGAATTTCAAACTGGACACTTTATTCCCCAACTAAAATTAATTACTCGATTGGTCCCTAACAATTAACTCTGTCAGTCACTTAGGTCCTTTACTCCGTTAATTCTAACGGAATACAAAATAGTCCCTAACAATTCTAACAAGAGACAAAATGGTCCCTGATCTCCTCCATTCGGAAGCGACATTGTTCTCTCCCAATTTCCATCATATCTTGCATAACACTAACAGTTTAACACTGTAACTTCAAACTATACAATGCACACTCTATAAATTTAATGTTCACAAGAAAAAAAAATCCTCAACTTGTTCTCAACCAATTCATACTCAGGAAACTAATGCCTATGTCTCTCAACTAGTCGTCGTCTTCGATGGATCCCATGAATCTAGACAGCAAGTCTGATTTGTTAAGACTCGTCATCGTCGTTGCCATCTCCCTCCTCCTCTGTCCTAACATCTCCATGACCACATTGTCCACCACTCCGATCGCTTCCTTCAGCTTCTTCTCCAATCCACTGTTCAGTAATCGCTTCAGTTTTCATATGAGCGGCAACGGCGATATTGCTCGTTGTAATAGCTTGGATGTGAAGTCGAAACTGTCTGCCAACTTGGACTCCGGAAAAGAAGGAATGAAACACTCGGTGTCTATTTCAAATGAGAATTTGTATATGATGTCGAAGGAGAATCTTCTCACAATGTCCTAATGTCCAACAATCTATATTGCTTGCCGGAGAGTGGAGAAAGGCGTGGCCTTGGAGTAGTTGTGGAACTTGGTCTTGAAGATGTCGTGGACGTTGTCGGGGTTGGAGGTGATGTTATCAAAGACGTGGAAGTGGATACTTTTGATGGGTGAAGTGCAGAGAAGGTGGATGTACCAGTCACAAAGATTTAGAAAGTGTGTGGTCCATGACATGTTGAGGTAGGTGCGATACATGTGACAATTACACCATGGCTTAATTTTGGAGCTAAAGAGGAGGAAGGAAAAGATGGAAAAGAAGACTGTGAAGGTGAAGAAGGAGAGTATGAATGTTAGGGTTATGCGAGATATGATAAAAATTGGAGAAGAACATTGTCGTTTTCGAATAAAGGGGTCAGAGATCCTTTTGTCCCTTGTTAGAGTTGTCAGGGATCATTGTGTTTCATGTTAGAGTTTTCACGGACCATTTTGTCTTCCGTTAATGTTGACAGAGTCAAGGACTTAAGTGACTGACGGAATTAATTATTAGGGACCAATCGAGTAATTAATTTTAGTTGAAGACTAAAATATCTAGTTTGAAATTTGTTGAGGACCAAAATGAATATACACTCTAATATTTTGGATCATGGGTTTTTTTTGTCAGGGAAATGTTTTTCGTAGTTATAGGAGTATAGCTTTCGCCGTGAGACGGAGACCAACTGTTTTTTTCTAGTATCAATTTTTTCTAATAAGAATCGCTTCATAATAAATGACTCAAATAAAAATGGTCTTTTTTTATTTTTCATTTTTGGTCATGCTTTTTTTTTTTTTGTCTTTGGTAGGATTCTTTTTCCCCTTTCTTTTCTTTTTGGGGCTCGGAGGTGCTCTAAAAAACACGGAAAACAAATTACGAAGGCACTTGAGACAGTCCAAGAGTTTTTTTTTCTCCTCCTAAAATGGGAGTGAAGTTTTATTTTTTTTTTTTTAACGATCTTTGGTCAACACATAAAGTCTTAACTAGGCCGAGCCTTTGGTCGTGCATCTCGTGCTTGATTAAATATTTGTTAAAAGACTATTCCCATAAAAAATTGTTAAAGAAAACTAATTTAAACAGGCTAAATAATAAGTTCTCTTTTGTTTAAAGAGAGTACGATAAAAATAATTAAAAAAATATTTTGTTATAAATAATAAATAATTTTTATATTTGTCAAACTGCTTGTACGTTTGATCGAAATTTTTTTAAAAATATTTGGATAATTATTTTAAAGGTACACAAAAAATAAATAAAAATTCGATCACTATTATTTTTTATTTTTGGGATACTAACAAAAATAAATTGCATAAAAATCTACTTGGTTTAAAATTACTAAATTTTAAGTATGAAATATCTTATTTTTCTAATTATGTTTAAAAAACATCAAAATTCAGTTTCTAATATATTTCTTGTTCATACCCTGACTCAACAACTAAAGCCAAATCCAATAAAGATAAAACACCCAATCTATAAAGGAGGTTTTCAATCCCGTACCCAACCTCTTGAAAGAGGTTGGACACTGCAAAAGAGTTCAAGCTCTATTTGCTCAAGTAAGTGAACTACCTTTGAGAATCTCTCTTACTATCTCTATCTCTATTAAAAGATAGATGATAACGAACTCCCATGATAAAGTGAACAATTATCCATCAATAAAGATTGAACTACTCCAACAAAGGTGGTTATTGACTCTACTATAAATACACTGACACCCCTCAGGTATACTCACGTTCTGATCTTCTAAAAGCCTTCCTAAAGCCTTTACTAACTTAAGCATCGGAGTCTCTTGCAGGTACTACCTCCCACCTCCTCCCGAGGAACTCAGACAGACGACACCTCGGCGTCAACAAGTTGGACGCAGTGATAGGGATGGCAACGGGTCCCATGGGGGCGGGGACATGCCCCCCACCCCCATTACCTGTCTCCGTCCCCGCCCCGTCTCTGTTACGGGTAACGGGGACCCCGTATCCGCCGGGAACTTGGGTATCCGCAGATATCCGTAGATTTTTAAAATAAAATCGAAAAATTGAAAAAAATTGAAAAAAAAAACTTAATTGTCATTACAAACATCATTTTCAGTCTTTAAAAGACTTAAATAACAATTAGGAACAAACATAGTCTCCATTCAAACAACTAAGCATTCATAACATAACTAAACATATTTATCACATTTTAAAAAAAGTCTTTCATCATGCATGGTAGATTCCAATTTGTTTAACTCCTACATCAAAAAGAAGAAAACAATTAAAAGTTAAAATCATATAATAAATCAACAATAATATCCCAAGAATCACATAAAATTCCAAGAATCACCAAAATAAAATCCCAACAATCACAGAAAATTCCAAAAATCACAGAAATAAAATAGCAGCAATCATAGAAAATCCCAGGAATCAAGAAATAAAATCCCAGAAATCAGAATCACAAATCACATAAATAGAATCACATAAATAAGAAAATCATAGAAAATATAGAAATAGAATAGCAGAAATAACAAAAATCGCATAAATTAGTTAAATAGAATCTCAGAAATCACAGAAAACTCCAAGAATCACATAAATAAATTAGCAGAAATCACAGAAAATTCCAAGAATCAGGAAATAAAATGAAAAAAATCAGAAATCACATAAATAGAATAATAGAAATCAGAAAATCACAAGAATCACATAACTCAGAGAAATAAAATCTCAAAAATCACATAAAATTTCAAAAATCACATAAATAAAAGAAGCATAAATCACAAAAAGTCCAAGGAATCAATAAATCAGAGGCTGACTTACCGACGAAGAGGCTCTAACGCGGTGGAGACGGCGACGCTTCTGCCTCGGCTGGGTCTGGCGGCGACGAATTCTCTTCGGTTGGGTGGGGATAGCGACGACGACTTCTCTTCGGCTAGGTGAGGCGGCAACGACGACACTGTCTTTGGTTGAGTGTCAGGCAGCGAGGACGACTTTCTCTTCGACTGAGAAGAGGTGTGCTGAGCGGTTTCGAATTTCAGAGGGTAGAAGAGAGAACAGTGAGAGAGACGGCGGAATTTAGGGATTAGGGTTTTGAAATTCTGAAACTCATATATATATCACATGGGTATTTAAGTAATTTTATATATATGGGGATTAAACGGGTCCCCACGGGACAGGGACCTCTATCCCTGCCTCCGCCCCGTATAATAAACGGGTCCCCGCCCCCCGTCCCTGCGGGTACAAAACTGTCCCCATATCTGCTCCCCAGCGGGTAAATCCCTGCAGATACCTGCCCCGCTGGGGATTTTCGCCATCCGTACGCAGTGATGGAAGAATTATTGTCGGTCTAGAATTCATCAATAGAAAATCAAATCATGTAATAGTATAATCCTAAACCAACATATAATCCTCATGGCCAAATTTTGATTTGGTTGTCACAAAGTCAACCCCAATAAAAAGTAACCGAGAGTATTAGTCTCGGGTCATCCTCAAGAGAATGGGCAAATATGTGCATCAATATTGGTTAGAATTTCGGGGTTGAGAGTCATAAACAAGAATTTAAACTACTAAAGCTTAACATGCAAGAAATTTAAAGTGCAAGAAACTAAATCAAAGCAATTAAAGCGAGGTATAAGCAATTTCAATCTAGTAAGAGAACATATAAATCTATTCCTACTCTAGAACTAAGTAAACAACTAAACTAACTATAACAAGAATCAAGCAATTGGGATTTTTGGGTTTCAAATATGAATAATAAAAGGAACTCTTGGCTAGGCATAGGAATTAGGATCACCATCCTTGTCTAATAACCATATCTTGATAATTATGAGGAACCAAGCTCATTAAGTCTACTTCTACAAGTGAAGTACGTCAAATGGCTTGATCAATTTCAACTCATAAGTCCCAATCCAACTACTAATTGGCTTAGTAGTAGATTGGTGTCAATGGGTATCAATTTGACCACTAAGGGTTTCCAAATCACCAAATCAATTAGACCAAATGACTCAAGGTCACCCAATTCCCTTAGCCTAGGCCAAGAGTATAGAACACTACTCCATAATCAAAGGAAACATTTCATCAAAAACATGGTATGTACTAACTAAAGACATGTTTAAATTGCAAAATCAATTGGAAATTACAAGTACCCACTAACAATTATCAATAGAAAGCGACTCAAATAACACTATCAATCATAGAAAACATCAATGCACTAATAGAAATTCAAAATCCACAAAGTTCATAAAATGAGAAGAAAAGGGGAAAATGACAAGAAAACACAATTCCAACACAAGATCTAAACAAAATTATAACTAGAGAACTCAAATTAAGTAATTGAAACTAGAATTAACAAGACCCAATTCAGAAATTCAACTAAGGAAGATCAAAACAAACTAATTCTAGAGAGAAGTAAGAGTTTCCCTCTCTAGAAAAACAAGAACCTAAAACTAGCTAAAATTATGTGTATTGTGTGAATGATTGAGTCCTCCCTTTCCCCCTTGGTTCTTTGGGTCTTTTCCATGCAGAATTGAGCTCAAATTGGGCCTAGAGCCTCTCAGAAATTGCCAGCCACGATTTCATTAATGAGGTCACGTGCTGGGCGTCACACGTGCGCGTCGGCCACACGTGCGCGTCATATGAACTCCTCGACCACGCGTACGCGTCAGTCATGCGTACGCGTCGGTGGGATTTCGCATCACCACGCGAGTGCGCCAGCTTTTGCGCGCCAGTCTTAGCTACATGCATCCACGCGTGCGCGTTGCCACCAATTCTCCAAAGCTTCATTCTTCATGTCCCTTCCACTTGTGCATGCTTGCTTTCCATCTTCTAGGCCATTCTTGCCTTATAGATCCTGAATCCACTTAACAAACACATCACGGAATCGAATGGTAATCAAAGAGGATTAAAATTTGGCATTTTTAGGGTTAAAGAAGCATGTTTTAAACCATGAAGCAAAATTAGGAAGGAAACAGAAAACCATGCAATTTATATGAATAAGTATGAAAAATATTGATAAAACCCTCCAAATTTTACACAAGATAAACCATAAAATTGGGGTTTATCAAACCTCCCTACACTTAAACTAAGCATGTCCTCATGCTAAAAATCAAAAGACCAAAGAACATAGGAGATTGAGGTTTATGAAATGCAATGTACCTACATAGATGCAACTAATGCAAATGCTTCTATCTACTTGGTTAAAAGTAAATCAACCTCCCAAGAACATATATGAATACATAGGGCCAAGGTGATTAGATGATTCATGAACTCTACTAATTCAAATATTAGAATGGCATGAAAACAACTTGCAAGAAGAAAGCTTGTGAAAGCCGGGAACAAGGAGTTGAGCATCGAACCCTCACCGGAAGTGTATCCGTTCTATTCGCTCAAGTGTATAGGGTTGATTCGCTCAATTCTCTTCTAATCATGCTTTCCAAGATTTGTTTTTCATCTAACAATCAACAGTTACTCGGTGCATGCATACATTCATCATGAGGGCTTATCTTTAGGTTGTAATGGGGCTAGGGTGAGGGTAAGGATGCATATATGGCCAAGTGAGCTTGAAATTTGCATCTTTGATTAACTTAAGCTCTTACCAAACACATATAACAACCTATACAATTCTAATACCCAACCTAACTACCCATTTATTTACTTTTCACACACTCATGCATTCTCTTTTAATTCAGAACCCATATGCATTGGTTATTATTGACTTCACCTTGGGGCATTTTGTCCCCTTTTTATTGCTTTCTTCTTTCTATATATTTTTTTCTTTCTTTTATTTTTCTATTTCTTTTTCTATATTTCTTTTTCTTTTATTTTTCTTTTGCTTTTATCTTTTGATGAATTATATACAACAATGCCAATGAATATAGTTTAAACATTCAATACATGAGTATGTACCCAATTCTCAATATTTTTAACAAAAACTACAAAAATACCCTTTTACCTCTACAAATGTTTCCAAGCTTCCCTCCTGTTTAAATGACACACACCCTCACTCGTCTAAGCTAATCAAAGATCCAAATCAGAGGACATTTATTGTTTTTCACTTATGGGTATTGATGTGCTAAATTAAAGAACAAAGGGGGTTTATCATAGGCTCAAAATTGGTTAACTGATGACAAGTTATCTTATGCTAAGTTTCACAAGCATTTTTCATTTGTTTCATTAGGTTTTATGCACTTTCTTGCACAATAAGTAAGTGATTGGAGTGGAATTTTGTGTTTATTTTGATTCAATCAAACATCATTTATTTTAGACAAAATCATGAGATTTATGCAAGAATTAAGCGACTATTATGAATGATGCAAATTCTTATGATTTTGGTGAGACTTTGATTGCTTGTTTGGTTAATTTTAGTGAGAAAATGAAGAAAAGGGGAAGCACTGCAGAATAACGTAGCGTTCAAATGAAGAACGCCACGCTCACTTGTGACACATACGCGTACGGGACGCTTACGCGTCAGGGGCAATTTTCGAAGACCCACGCATACGCGTGGAAGTGGTTGGTGCTTGTTTTCAGAAGAGAGCGCTACGTTCACTAAACCATCATTTTCGGGCAGATTTAAATTTGGAGGTGAAACTCTGGAGTCGACGCGCACGCGTGCATGACGCGCACGCGTCGATGGAGGAGTTGGAAGGAGGCACGCTCACGCGTGGCTCTCGCTAAAGCTTGAAATTGGTATTTTGCTACCCACGCGCACGCATAAAGGACGCGCACACGTGGGCAGCATTCACTAAGCCAAGGTAGCGCTCACTAAGTGAATGCCATTAAAGCACGTGTACGCAAAAAGGGGCGCGCGAGCCTGCTGGGAGCTGAAGACTGATGGTGACGCGCACGCGTAAGTGACGCGTACGCGTCGGTGAGCAAAAAGGCAAAAGGACGCGCACGCGCCAGAGACACGTACGCGTGGATGAATGAACGCTGCGCTCACTTTGAGAACGCAACATTCCCCTAGAAGCAGCAACCAAGTGCTATCTTTGATCCACTTCTTCACAGGCCAAAAAGTCCACTCCAAGTATTGGATGACAGAATTAGAAAGTGTATAAATAGAGAAGAATTTGATTTCATTAGGAAGCTCTCTTTTAATTTTTGTTTTAGAATTTTAGAATTGGGGATCAGATCTGAATTTTTCCTTTCTGTTTTGTTTTCTCTTCTGCAACTTTTATTTTCTGTTTTGGGTTTGGGGATTAAAGAATTCTGCTGAAATTCTTCATCTGGAAGTCATCTTTTACTTTTTCTTTTTATAATTCTGAGAATTTGAGATCTGATCTTAGTTTTCTTTCTGTTTTGTTTTCCTCTACAATTTCTTCTTTTCTGTTTTGATAAGAGAGCAATTTAGATCTTAGTTTTCTTGCTGTTTCAATATTCTGCTGTCATTGTTTATTTCTCTTTTACGATTTTAGAGTTGATCTAAGTTTTCATTCTATTTCAACACTTCTGCAAATTTTCCATTTCTGTTTTGGTACTAAAATCCCAATTGATCTATTTTCTGAATTTCTTCATCTGAGAATTCTCTGATTTACTACAATTTATTTTTTTCCAGTTCTGTTTTATTTCCAACACCCAAATCCCTTTATCATTCATGCAATTTAAGTTTTGAAAACATTTTGGAAGGAATTGAAAAGAATTGAAAAAGAATTAAAAAGAATTAGAAAGATTATTAATTTTTGAGAATAAAAATTGAAAGATGAACGTTTAAAATATGTTTGATGCAAAAAATTATGAATTAAAACATGAAAAATTGAAAAAAATTCGAATTGGAAACAAAATTACCTCCTTGGTGTCTTTTTGGCGTTAAACGCCTAGAATGCTATCCATTCTGGCGTTTAACACCCACTTGTCTGCCTCTTTGGGTGTTTAACGCCCAGCCAGATACCTTGGCTGGTGTTAAACGCCAGGAATCCTTCTTTACTGGGCATTTTTCTGAACGCCCAGGATGCTGCCATTTCTGGCGTTAAACACCTAGAATTCTGCCCATTCTGCTATCCTTACTGGTGTTTAAACGCCAGTAAGCCTGTCCTCCAAGGTGTGCTATTTTTGATGTTGTTTTTGATTCCGCTTTAATTCTGCAGCTGTTTTTGTGACTCCACATGATCATCAACTTAAAGAAAACATAAAATAACAATGGAAAATGAAATGAAAAAGTAATTAACATAGATAAATAAGATTGGGTTGCCTCCAAATAAGCGCTTCTTTAATGTTAATTGCTGGACTTTACTGAGCTTTAATCTAGTCACAGTCTTGAGCATTCTTGCTCAACATTGCCTTCAAGATAATGCTTGACTCTCTGTCCATTAACAATGAATTTTTTATCAGAGTCAATATCCTGAAGCTCTACATATCCATATGGTGACACACTTGTAATCACATATGGTCCCTTCTACCAGGATTTCAGGTTCCCAGGGAACAATCTGAGCCTAGAGTTAAATAGCAGAACCTTCTGTCCTGTCTCAAAGACTCTAGATGACAGCTTTCTGTCATGCCACCTTTTTGCTTTCTCCTTGTAAATTTTAGCATTTTCGAAAGCATTGAGTCTGAACTCCTCCAGCTCATTCAACTGGAGTAATCTTTTCTCTCTAGCTACCTTAGCATCAAGGTTTAGGAACCTGGTGGCCCAGTAGGCCTTGTGTTCTAGTTCCACTGGCAAATGACAGGCTTTTTCATACACAAGCTGGTATGGAAAGGTCCCTATAGGAGTCTTGAATGCAGTTCTGTATGCCCACAGAGCATCGTCCAGACTTCTTGCCCAATCCCTTCTACGGGTACTTACAGTCTGTTCCAGGATTCATTTTAGTTCTCTATTTGAGACTTCAGCCTGCCCATTTATCTGTGGATGATATGGAGTTGCCACTTTGTGGTTAATTACATATCGGATTAGAGCAGAGTCAAGTTGTTTATTACAGAAATGAGTGCCTCCATCACTGATCAGTACCCTAGGGACACCGAACCTGCTGAAAATATGCTTCTAGAGGAACTTCATCACTGTCTTAGTATCATTAGTGGGTGTTGCAATTGCCTCTACCCATTTAGATACATAGTCTGCTGCCACCAGAATATAAGTGTTTGAATATGATGGTGGGAAAGGCCCCATGAAGTCAATACCCCATACATCAAACAACTCAATCTCTAAGATCCCTTGCTGAGGCATGGCATAACCGTGAGGTAGATTACCAGCTCTCTGGCAACTGTCACAGTTACATACAAACTCTCGGGACTCTCTATAGAGAGTAGGCCAGTAGAAGCCACATTGGAGAACCTTTATGGCTGTTCACTCACCTCCAAAATGTCCTTCATATTGTGATCCATGGCAATGCCATAGGATCTTCTATGCCTCTTTTCTAGGCACACATGTAACGACCCAACTTCCAGAACGTCAGGATCGTACCGAAAGTAAGGCATTACCAACCTACTTTCCTTTATTAACTATTTACTATTAAGCCTTTAGTTCGATATCGCGATTTAGTTTTATAGAAAATTCCAAAAAAAATTTATTTTTATTAATTAAAATCATATAGCAAACATCACCAAGTAATAATAATCACATAATTATTAATAATAGTAATATTATACAAAAGAATTTAAATAAAATTCAGGTACAACTCCTATCCCTCTGCATAAAATAAAAACTAAAGCTACAAAGGCGAGGGAATTCTATGAAAGAAACTCAAGTCATAAACTTAACTCGTAAATAAGTTCTATAATCGCCCGCAGCTTCAAATGGAGTCTTCGAACCTGTATCACTGGAAAGGGTGGAAGATTTTGGGGTGAGAACAAACCACACGTTCTCAATAGGGAATGGGAATGCCGTAAAAGTAATGATTAACATGCAAATAATTAACTCCAGTTTCCAATGTAGTTTTCTTTATCAAACCTTTTCAAAATTTCTTAAGACTTACTTGAAACCGTTTAAATCCCTTTCTTTAAATCATATTACTTAAATAAAGTCTCAACCGCATTAACAATTCTTCAGCTACAAATAGCATTCCTCAACCATCACAATAACTAAGTAAATCAGCAACATAAATAATATACCCAAACCTCACTTCACAAATACCATTCCTCAATACTTCACTAAGTTCAAAGCATCAATAAAAATATCTAATCAAACACACAAGCAAGTCACCAAGACAAGCAGCACAATCACAAAGAAACAAGACAAGCAACACAATCAAATGCATATGCACAAACAATATGATGCATGTCTGTCCTAAGCAGGCCATGAGCTCACGTGTCGGTTTACACCCTACAGCCCGACATTACCTAGGAACAAGTCCCAGATATGGCTTCCCTTTGTGTCCTTAGTGCATATGTGTCTGTGGTAAGAATACCACTCCTTCGTGACTACCGGCAGTCGGCGCGAAGCCCGACCCCATTATATACGCACAAGGGGAAACAGTGATCCTCAGTTCATGGGCGTCCCAGAGATCAATTCACAAACAAATCAATGATCCTCAGTTCATGGGTTTCCCCGAGATCAACATATAACAACAAACATGATCCTCAATTCGTGGGTTATACCCGAGATCAATACACAGCAAACATTGATCTTCAGTTCATGGGCTATACCCGAGATCAACATACAACAATTCATGGGTTATTCCCGTAATCAATGATTATCAATTCGTGGGTTTTCCCGCATTTAAAACAAATAACAATTTATAGGTTTTCCCGAGATCAATGATCATTCAGTTTGTGGGTACTTCCCTAATTTTACCAATTATCAATTCATGGATTTTCTCCGTAGTTAAACAACTAACAGTTCGTGGGATTTTCCCGTATTTTATCACTTTTTATTTTCCTTTCTAAAACTCAACAATCCATATATCAGTTCCCCATTCTCTTTTCCCTTTGAATCCTTAACATATTTTCTTAAACCTTTCTTAACTTTCTCAAGCATTCGTTCGCAAAAATCTCAATCATCAATTCAGTTCATAATCTATGCTTTAGCAACCTTGAGTCAAGCCAACTTTAAAACTATTTTTCAGTTTAGTCCTCTATCAAAAGACTCAAGAAAATCATTTATTTTAATTTCATTAAACACCTTTCAAAACATAGCCTCTCATTAGAAGTAATCAAATAAAACTTAAATAATCATTTTTTAAATCCAAATCTTCTAAAATAACTTCTCAAATAAAACCTCAAATTTTATAAAATTTCGGCAGCACCTCCCCTAAAACTCGGACTTAGCCACCCTTACGGGTTCCCTCTTTCTCAACAAGTCTCCCCCTTTCCTCAACAACTACCAAATAAGAGGTTCTCAAATCAGTTAGAAAATTCACAATTTACAATAGCCAACAGTTCGGTCATAACTCACAATTCCCACATAACCCATCAATTCAACTTTCACCTCATCAATTCGTAACTAACTTTCACTTATCATAGGATTCTTTCAAAATTAAACTCAATAAACTAGTATTCCAAGAAACTTGATGTTGAGGTAATTTGGTCACAATAAAAACTTGTACCATCTCTCTTATAATTCTGTTATTGTTTCCTAAGAAAATGCAGAGAAACAGTAGCAAGTAGTAAGTTTGATAAATTTCTTAAAAATCCAGTATTTATCCAATGCCATTCAAAATTCACGACCTCAAACAAGACTCTTTTAGCTTTTTATTGAATCAAATTCCAGATTAATACCATGTCATATGAAAAAGTTATGAAGTGAGAAACACAGCCAGGCCTTTTAGAATTCGGTTTCCAAAATCCAGTGAGTTATCCATACTCTTTTCAACATATCTACTTGGTTAAATAGGATATTGACATGAAATTTAAAACGAAGATTGTGGACACAGGAAACTCAAAAATGCCGTTGGTTTCAGCTCAAATACTTACCAGAATTGAAAGTTAAGTGAGTTGGAAGTTGGTGCTTCTGCAGTAAAGAAACAGAATTTTCTGCAGAAACCATCAATCTTCAAAAATTCATTTCTCCAAAAATACTCATCAATAAATTCTGAATTTTTTATGAGATGCTCAAAACACAGTAAAGTTTCATACTAAAATAGTTTCATTCAAGTATATGACCTGGAATGCTCCCAGAAATTGATTCTTTCTACTGTCATGTATGCAGAAATTCTGCCTTAAGCATTTTCAACAACCTTACTTATCAAAAACCACATTTGAACTTATAACCCTTCCAAAATCACACGTTTAACCTCTTTCCAGTTATTCAAAATTGACTTCATTTCCAACACAGCCCAAGAGCCCAGAATCAATAATTCACACGATGTCAAGTACTTAAGCATCATCAAACATTTTCTTTTCTACACTATGCCAAGCATAATTTTCCATATACACTCATCATCATTCAAACACACAATAACTCATCAATTCACACCAGCAAGCTCAGCAACAAAAGTAACAGCATTTATTCTATCCCTTACAACATTCAGTACGCACAATCATCAAATCAATCACCAACTACAGTTATAATTCAACTCAATTCCATCCACATCAGAGAAAACAATATCAATTACAACTTCAAACACTCACAACAAAGCCCAAAGACATTCGCAGCCTTAACCTGAATTCAATAATCTAATTGAAGCACTAAAACATCATCAAACTTATTCCAAATTTCACAACCTCAAACCAAGCTTATTTCTATCAATTAGTCTCTCATAACAACAAAACTAATTACATTCACAGCAATAATCAAAACTCAATTCATCAGTTATCCATACCACAGCTTTTCAATAATTAACTCGGCATATTTTAATTTAATAAACTATACTAAATTAATCATTATTCACAACAGCATCTAAATTCAATCACAGCTCAGAATAATCACAACAACCAACTAATTCCACATGCATTTCAAGTCATTCATGTTAATTAAGAAATTCTTAACCTTTGTTAACCATTTGCACTTATCCAATAAATTTGTAGGCATTCTAAATTAAAAACATTAAATCCCCTACCTCGACTAGCCAAAACCGTCAAAAATTCACTAAACGCAGATGCTCCATTAGCAGTTTCCAGCACCTATTTCCATGGCACCAACAACGACAAGGTTAAACGCCTCCTCTCCTCTCCGATCTGGGATTCCAGAAGTAGCAGCCAAACAGGGCCAGCAGCAACGTGAGGTGGTCACGGTGAATTCAAATAGAATAACAATAAAAATTCTGGAAACTCCATGCTAACTCAAATTGAAGCAAGAGCCAAAATGCCTTACCTCAATTAGTCGTAATTGAAGAATTTAAATGCGGTAAACCCAATATTACGAATCCACGCAGCTTTGATGGCGGCGGAGGCTCCGGCAGCTGCGAGAACCATGAGCAAAGACAGAACTGGGCAAGGCTCCACTCCAAACCTCCAAAAACAACACCAGCTCCAACAAAGCTTGACGGTGGTAGAAGCTGACTTCAGTGCTGGTGATGCTAGACAGAACGACGAAGGGAACAGAGGGCATGAACGGCAGCATTGGAACGACGGCGGCGGAACCCTCGCGGTGGTGGCCGTGGATCGATGGCGACAACGGCGTGGAACACAGCTCCTCGTGGTGGTCGCTCTCCTCCTTTCGGCGACGTCAGCAGCGATGACAGACCCTTGAAGCGGCGGCGGCAGAACGCGAATGAACGACGGCGACGCGAGCTCTGGCTCTATGGACAGGACGACGCTGCGAAGCAGCTCGACGGCGAGCTCCAGGGAGGCGGCACGGCGAACAGCATCCACCCTTCTCCCTCGGACGTGCAGCTTCGGCCCTCTCCCCTTTCCTTGCAACAGCAACGGTGACCATGGTAACACGGCGGGATGAGGCTGGACGGCGGCGCTGTAGCTCAGTAATGGCGACGTGGTGGCAGCTGGCGGGCTTCTCTTCTTCCTGCATCTCTCTCTCTCTAATTTCTCGTTTCTGAAATTGTTCCACTGAAGGGGTGAAAGGGGGTGGGGTGCGCTGTGGTGAGGGTGCCAGGTTAGGGTTTCTCAATTAATTTGAGAATTAAGGTTTCTGATTCAATTTGGGAATTAGGGTTAGGAATTCGGATTTTATAAAATAATATAGATAGATATGAATAGATATTTTGATAAAATTGAAGGGTAGTGTAATTTTAAAATCAAATGTACTCTATTAAAAATATTTAGGAACATTATTTATCATCATATTGCTAAGTTCAATCAATTATTTCTAATTTAAAATATAAAATGAACATGTTAATTATATTTTGTAAAGTACAATTTAAATTCAAATATCAATTTTTTAGATTAAATTATATAAATCTCTATTATTTTTCTATCTCTGAAACTTTAATTTCAATTTATAAAATAATTAATTATAATAAAAATGGTACATAAATATTAATTGACTTAAACATAAAGTGTTTATAAAAATTAATCTAATCATTTCTAGTAAATTAATTCCTATGAGTTCAAATTAATAACATAATTCATTCAAAATATAATTTATTTAAATTAAATTATACAATTCTTCTTATTTTTCAATTATCAAAATTATAATTTCAATTATACCAAATATCTAATAAAGATTATATAAAAATTCTAATTAATTTAAACTCCAATTAT
>NC_029791.2:59799448-59823090 GCF_000816755.2 Arachis ipaensis
GCTAATTATAATAAAAATTGTACACAAATATTAATTGACTTAAACTTAAAGTATTTATAAATATCAATCTAATCATTTCTAATAAAATAATTTCTGAGAGTTCAAATTAATAACATAATTCGTTCAAAATAGAATTTATTTAAATTAAATTATACAATTCTTTTTTATTTTTCAATTACCAAAATTATAATTTCAATTATACCAAATATCCAATAAAGATTATATAAAAATTCTAATTAATTTAAACTCCAATTATGATGAAATCCCATTTAATTACCTTTAGTAAAATAATTTTCTTAAAATAAAATTATCATCAAATAAAACAAATCACAAATAACTAATTATTTAATTTCCAGAAACTAGGGTTGTTACATTCTACCTACCTTAAAAAAATTTTCGCCCTCGAAAATTGTTATAATAAAATAAATTCAAACTGAAATCAAAGAAAGCAGAATATATGGACAGAAACATAGGCTTTATCAAGGATGAATATTCAAATAGTCAGATTCATAGGCAAGCAAAGGTATACAAAAATGACAAAGTATGGTTGGGAACAATCAAATCACATTCTAAGGAGGAAATTCAAACCAGAGAATTCCAATGAAAGCAACGAAGAAAAGGATGGTACGAGTTCATGTGGCACGAATACAGATTATACGTTGAATCAAAACTAACTTCCTAACTTCTAACGCTCCCAAACCCCGTGAATCGCATTACCTATTCTTCTATTTCATCTATGATAACCCATTAGTGTTTCTATATACATAAATCATTAGTATTAAGTTGGTCAGACCTAATACCATGAAGTATGAAATGGTAAACTAACAGCGTTAATCATCAGACAGTTATGCATATAAAACACAAACTCTTGTTATCAGAACAAGTCACAAAGCATGACAGACACTCAGAGTATGCAATGAAGCATAGTCAGTCCATTCTCAAATCTCTAACAGGAACGAACTGCTCTGATACCATATTGTAACGACCCAACTTCCAGAACGTCAGGATCGTACCGAAAGTAAGGCGTTACCAACCTACTTTCCTTTATTAACTATTTACTATTAAGCCTTTAGTTCGATATCGCGATTTAGTTTTATAGAAAATTCCAAAAAAATTTTGTTTTTATTAATTAAAATCATATAGCAAACATCACCAAGTAATAATAATCACATAATTATTAATAATAGTAATATTATACAAAAGAATTTAAATAAAATTCAGGTACAACTCCTATCCCTCTGCATAAAATAAAAACTAAAGCTACAAAGGCGAGGAAATTCTATGAAAGAAACTCAAGTCATAAACTTAACTCGTAAATAAGTTCTATAATCGCCCCCAGCTTCAAATGGAGTCTTCGAACCTGTATCACTGAAAAGGGTGGAAGATTTTGGGGTGAGAACAAACCACACGTTCTCAGTAGGGAATGGGAATGCCGTAAAAGTAATGATTAACATGCAAATAATTAACTCCAGTTTCCAATGTAGTTTTCTTTATCAAACCTTTTCAAAATTTCTTAAGACTTACTTGAAACCGTTTAAAACCCTTTCTTTAAATCATATTACTTAAATAAAGTCTCAACCGGTTCGTGGGCGTCCCCGAGATCAATTCACAAACAAAATAGAGATCTTCAGTTCGTGGGTTATACCCGAGATCAATACACAATAACATAGCGATCTTCAGTTCGTGGGTTATACCCGAGATCAATACACAGCAAACATTGATCTTCAGTTCATGGGCTATACCCGAGATCAACATACAATTCATGGGTTATTCCCGTAATCAATGATTATCAGTCCATGGGTTTTTCCCGCATATAAAACAAATAACAATCTATAGGTTTTCCCCGAGATCAATGATCATTCAGTTCGTGGGTACTTCCCGAATTTTACCAATTATCAATTCATGGATTTTTCCCGTAGTTAAGCAACTAACAGTTCGTGGGATTTTCCCGTATTTTATCACTTTTCATTTTCCTTTCTAAAACTCAACAATCCATATATCAGTTCCGCATTCTCTTTTCCCTTTGAATCCTTAACATATTTTCTTAAACCTTTCTTAACTTTCTCAAGCATTCATTTGCAAAAATCTCAATCATCAATTCAGTTCATAATCTCTGCTTTAGCAACCTTGAGTCAAGCCAACTTTAAAACTATTTTTCAGTTTAGTCCTCTATCAAAAGACTTAAGAAAATCATTTATTTTAATTTCATTAAACACCTTTCAAAACATAGCCTCTCATTATAAGTAATCAAATAAAACTTAAATAATCATTTTTTAAATCCAAATCTTCTAAAATAACTTCTCAAATTTTATAAAATTTCGGCAGCACCTCCCCTAATACTCGGACTTAGCCACCCTTACGGGTTCCCTCTTTCTCAACAAGTCTCCCCCTTTCCTCAACAACTACCAAATAAGAGGTTCTCAAATCAGTTAGAAAATTCACAATTTACAATAGCCAACAGTTCGGTCATAATCCACAATTCCCACATAACCCATCAATTCAACTTTCACCTCATCAATTCGTAACTAACTTTCACTTATCATAGGATTCTTTCAAAATTAAACTCAATAAACTAGTATTCCAAGAAACTTGGTGTGTTAAGTGAGTTGGAAGTTGGTGCTTCTTCAGTAAAGAAACAGAATTTTCTGTAGAAACCATCAATCTTCAAAAATTCATTTCTCCCAAAATACTCATCAATAAATTCTGAATTTTTTATGAGATGCTCAAAACACAGTAAAGTTTTATGAAAAAATAGTTTCATTCAAGTATATAACCTGGGATGCTCCCAGAAATTGATTCTTTCTACTGTCATGTATGCAGAAATTCTGCCTTAAGCATTTTCAACAACCTTACTAATCAAAAACCACATTTGAACTTATAATCCTTCCAAAATCACACGTTTAACCTCTTTCCAGTTATTCAAAATTGTCTTCATTGCCAACACAGCCCAAGAGCCGAGAATCAATAATTCACACGATGTCAAGTACTTAAGCATCATCAAACCTTTTCTTTTCTACACTATGCCAAGCATAATTTTCCATATACACTCATCATCATTCAAACACACAATAACTCATCAATTCACACCAGCAAGCTCAGCAACAAAAGTAACACCATTTATTCTATCCCTTACAACATTCAGTACGCACAATCATCAAATCAATCACCAACTACAGTTATAATTCAACTCAATTCCATCCACATAAGAGAAAACAATATCAATTACAACTCCAAACACTCACAACAAAGCCCAAAGACATTCGCAGCCTTAACCTGAATTCAATAATCCAATTGAAGCACTAAAACATCATCAAACTTATTCCAAATTTCACAACCTCAAACCAAGCTTATTTCTATCAATTAGTCTCTCATAACAACAAAACTAATTACATTCACAGCAATAATCAAAACTCAATTCATCAGTTATCTATACCACAGCTTTTCAATAATTAACTCGGCAAATTTCAATTTAATAAACTATACTAAATTAATCATTATTCACAACAGCATCTAAATTCAATCACAGCTCAGAATAATCAGAACAACCAACTAATTCCACATGCATTTCAAGTCATTCATGTTAATTAAGAAATTCTTAACCTTTGTTAACCATTTGCACTTATCCAATAACTTTGTAGGCATTCTAAATTAAAAACATTAAATCCCCTACCTCGACTAGCCGAAACCGTCGAAAATTCACTAAACGCAGCTGCTCCATTAGCAGTTTCCAGCACCTATTTCCATGGCAGCAACAATGACAAGGTTAAACGCCTCCTCTCCTCTCCGATCTGGGATTCCAGAAGTAGCAGCCAAACAGGGCTAGCAGCAACATGAGGTGGTCACGGTGAATTCAAATAGGATAACAGTAAAAATTCTGGAAACTCCATGCTAACTCAAATTGAAGCAAGGGCCAAAATGCCTTACCTCAATTAGCCGTAATTGAAGAATTTAAATGCGGTAAACACAATATTACGAATCCACGCAGCTTTGATGGCGGCGGAGGCTCCGGCTGCTGCGAGAACCATGAGCAGAGACAGAACTGGGCAAGCCTCCACTCCAAACCTCCAAAAACAGCACCAGCTCCAACAAAGCTTGATGGTGGTAGAAGCTGACTTCAGTGCTGGTGATGCTGGACAGAACGACGAAGGGAACAGAGGGCATGAACGGTGGCATTGGAACGACGGCGGCGGAACCCTCGCGGTGATGGCCGTGGATCGATGGCGACAGCGGCGTGGAACACAGCTCTTCGTGGTGGTCGCTCTCCTCCTTTCGGCGACGTCAGCAGCGATGACAGACCCTTGAAGCGGCGGCGGCAGAACGCGAATGAACAACGGCGACGCGAGCTCTGGCTCTATGGACGGGACGGCGCTGCGAAGTAGCTCGACGGCGAGCTCCAGGGAGGCGGCACGGCGAACAGCATCCACCCTTCTCCCTCGGACGTATCAGCGGCTAGCAGATTGCTCAGAGGTTTTGCAATTTTTGAAAAATATTTTATAATCCTCCTATAGAGTCCTGCATGCCCCAGAAAGCTTCTGATTGCCTTAACATTGGCAGGTGGTGGTAATTTTTCAATTACCTCTACCTTAGCTTGATCCACCTTTATTCTCTTGTTCGAAATTTTGTGCCCAAGGATAATTCCTTCAGTCACCATAAAGTGACATTTCTCCCAGTTTAAAACCAGGTTAGTCTCTTGGCACCTTTTCAGAACAAGTGCTAGATGGTCAAGACAGGAGCTGAATGAGTCTCCAAATACTGAGAAGTCATCCATGAAGACTTCCAGAAATTTCTCTACCATATCAGAGAAGATAGAGAGCATGCACCTCTGAAAGGTTGTAGGTGCATTGCACAGACCAAATGGCATCCTTCTGTAGGCAAATACTCCAGATGGACATATGAATGCTGTTTTCTCTTGGTTCTGAGGATCTACTGGAATTTGGTTGTAACTTGAATAGCCATCCAAAAAGCAGTAGTATTCATGACCTGCTAGTCTCTCTTGCATCTGGTCTATGAATGGTAAAGGAAAATGATCCTTCTGTTGGCTGTATTGAGTCTTCTGTAGTCAATACACATACGCCACCCTGTAACTGTTCTTGTGGGAACCAGTTCATTCCTTTCATTATGAACCACTGTCATACCTCCCTTCTTGGGGACAACTTGGACAGGGCTCACCCAGGGGCTATCAGAAATAGGATAAATAATCCCAGCCTCTTGTAACTTAGTAACCTCTTTCTGCACCACCTCCTTCATGGCTGGATTCAGCAGCCTCTGTGGTTGAACCACTGGCTTAGCATCATCCTCCAATAGGATCTTGTGCATACATCTGGCTGGGCTAATGCCCTTGAGATCACTTATGGACAACCCAAGAGCTATCTTGTGTGTCCTTAGCACCTGAATTAGTGCTTTCTCTTCCTGTGGCTTTAAAGCAGAGCTTATGATCACCGAAAAAGTGTCATCTTCTCCCAGAAATGCATATTTCAAGGATGGTGGTAGTGGTTTGAGCTCGGGTTTAGGAGGCTTCTCCTGTTCCTGAGGAGTTTTCAGAGGTTCTTTATTTTTTCTGGTTCCTCCAGATCAGGCTGAACATCTTTAAAAATGTCCTCTAGCTCTGATTTGAGACTCTCAGTCATATTGACCTCTTCCACCAGGGAGTCAATAAAATCAGTGCTCATGCAGTCTTTTGATGTGTCTGGATGCTGCATAGCTTTGACAGAATTCAACTTAAACTCATCCTCATTGACTCTCAGGATTATCTCCCCTTTTTGGACGTCAATAAGGGTTCGTCCAGTTGCTAGGAAAGGTCTTCCTTGAATGAGAGTTGTACTCTTGTGCTCCTCCATTTCAAGCACTACAAAGTCAGTGAGAAAGGCAAATGGCCCAACCTTGACAATCATGTCCTCAATTACGCCTGATAGAATTCTAATGGAGCCATCAGCAAGTTGGAGGCATATCCGAGTTGGTTTAACTTCTTCAGCCAAACCAAGCTTTCTGATAGTAGATGCAGGTATCAGGTTTATACTTGCCCCAAGATCACATAAAGCTGTCTTGGTACAAGCATCCTCTAATGTGCATGGTATCATAAAGCTTTCGGGATCTTTAAGCTTCTCTGGTAAGCTTTTTAAAATTACTACACTGCATTCTTCAGTGAGAAAAACTTTTTCAATTTCTCTCCAATCCTTCTTATGACTTAAGATCTCTTTCATGAACTTAGCATAAAAGGGTTTTTGCTCAAGTGCCTTTGCAAACGGAATCTTTATTTCAAGAGTCCCGAGATAATCTGCAAAGCGGGCAAATTGTTTATCTTGTTCTGCTTGGCGAAGTTTCTGAGGATAAGGTATCTTGGCTTTATATTCTTCAACCTTAGTTGCTGCAGGTTTATTTCCTACATAAGTGGTTGGAGAAGCCTGCTTAAGGGGGTTGTTATCAGCACTTGCACGTGTCTGATCCCTCATTGGCATTTGAACACCCAAATTGGGTGCTTTTTGGGCGTTTAACGCCAGATTGCCACCCTTTTCTGGCGTTTGAACGCTAGAATTGGTCATCCATTGGGCGTTCAATGCCAACTTCTCACCCTTTTCTGGCATTTGAACGCTAGAATCATTCCACTCTGGGCTCTTACTGTCCTCAGAGGGATTTTGGGCAGTGGTTTGGTCATCCTCTATCAGATGTTCATCTCTTGGCTTCCTGCTGCTTTGAGTTGAGACATTCAATGTCTTTCCACTTCTTAAATGAACAGCTTGGCATTCTTCTGTTATCTATTTAGATAACTGCTGTCTTGTCTGATTCAAGTATTTTTCCATATTTTGGTTAGCATCTTTGGTTTCTTGTAGCATCTCTTTAAATTTTGCTAACTGTTTTGTTATAGAAAATAGTTGCTGATTGAGTTCAGCAATTTGTTTTGGAGGACTAAGTTCAGTGGATACTGCCTCAGCCTCTTCTTTCATGGAGGTCTCACCACTTGAGTACAGGTGCTGATTTCTGGCAACTGTATCAATGAGCTCTTGAACCTCTTCAATTGTCTTTCTCATATGTATAGATCCACCAGCTGAGTGATCTAGAGACATCTGGGCCTTTTCTGTAAGCGCATAGTAAAAGATGTCTAATTGTACCCATTCTGAAAATATTTCAGAGGGGCATTTCTTTAGCATCTCTCTGTACCTCTCCCAGGCATTATAAAGAGATTCATTATCCTCTTGTTTAAAGCCTTGGATTTCCAGCCTTAGCTGTGTCATCCTTTTTGGAGGGAAATATTGATTCAAAAATTTGTCTGATAATTGTTTCCATGTTCTTATGCTTGCTGTGGGTTGGTTATTTAACCACCTCTTAGCTTGATCTTTTACAGCAAATGGAAATAGTAATAATCTGTAGACATCCTGATCTACTTTCTTATCATGTACTGTGTCAGCAATTTGTAAGAACTGTGCCAGAAACTCAGCAGGTTCTTCCTGTAGAAGACCGGAATACTAGAAATTTTCCTGCATCATGATAATGAGCTGAGGGTTTAGCTCAAAATTGCTGGCTCTGATGGGGGTATACAGATACTACTCCCATATGAAGCAGTAGTGGGGTTAGCATATGACCCCAGAGTCCTTCTGGATTGTTCATTTCCACTTAGATCCATGATGGAGAAAGGGAAATGATGTAGATTATAAATAAAAATTTTATTCTTTTATTTTTTTCTGAAAACCAAAATTAAAACAAAATAGAATAAAATAAAATAAATGAAAAACTGAATATAAGTTCAAAAATTAGAAGAAAAAGAAATAAAATAAAATTGAAAACTAAAATAATTAACTAATTAAAAAGATTTGAAAAAGATATGATTTTAAAATTTTAAAGATTGAAACTTTCTTAACAAGAAAACACCAAACTTAAAATTTTTCTACTTTGGACACTAATAATTCGAAAATACACAAGAAAAACAAGGAAAGACATAAAACAAGAAAAACTAAAGATCAAACAAGGAAAATAAACAAGAACAACTTGAAGATCAAGAAAGAACAAGGAACATAAAACTCGAAAATATGAAGAATAAAAAGAACATACAATTCGAAAAATTGAAGGAAAATAAAAACATGCAATTGACACCAAACTTCAAATATGAAACTAAACTCAAACAGAAGGCTCAATTATTAGTTTATTAGTTTTTATCCTTTTATTAAAAATTTTCGAAAAAAAGAAAAAAAAATCTAGAAAAAGAAAACAAGGATTTTTTAAATTTTAACAAAAACAATAATAAAAGACTCAAATTTAGTGACTCTAAACCAAAAAAGATAAATTTTTTCTAATCTAAGCAACAAGATGAACCATCAGTTATCCAAACTCGAACAATCCCCGGCAACGGCGCCAAAAACTTGGTGCACGAAATTGCAATCACACCTTTGCAACTCCGCACAACTAACCAGTAAGTGCACTGGGTCGTCCAAGTAATACCTTATGTGAGTAAGGGTCGATCCCATGGAGATTGTCGGCTTGAAGCAAGCTATGGTTATCCTGGAAATCTTAGTCAAGCAGATTCAAATGGTTATGAGGTTTTGATAATTAAAAGATAAATAAAACATAAAATAAAACATAAAATAAAACAATATACTTATGTAATTCATTGGTGGGAATTTCAGATAAGCGTTTGGAGATGCTTTGTTGGTTTTGAACCTCTGCTTTCCTATTGTCTTCATCTAATCATGCGTGCTCCCTTCCATGGCAAGCTGTATGTTGGTGGATCACTGTTGTCAATGGCTACCATCCGTCCTCTCAGTGAAAATGGTCCAGGTACGGTTTTTGTACGGCTAATCAACTGTCGGTTCTCACTTGTGTCAGAATAGGATCTCTCTTATCCTTTTGCACACTGTCACTGCACCCAACATTTGTGATTTTGAAGCTCATCACAGTCATCCCGTCCCAGATCCTACTCAGAATACCACAGATAAGGTTTAGACTTTCCGGATCTTAGGAATGCTGCCAATTGGTTCTAGCCTCTACCACGAAAGTTCTGATCTCACAGATTTGAATGCTCTGTTATCAGGAGAGGCAAGTCAAATCCGTGGATCAGAGACCCAAGAGACTATACTCCGGCTGTCGTCCAATGACTACGTCGAACATCATGTAGATCGCTTGTGGTTGTCAGGAACGCGGATCTTGGCTAAGCGAGTGACGAAGATAGTGGGTGATTGTCATTGGTCACCCCTTCATTCTGACATAACTGAATTAAGTACGAGAGTATATCTTGGAGAAGAAGTAAGCGTGAATTGAAAGAGAAACAATAGTACTTGCATTAATTCATGAAGAACAGTAGCTCCGCACCTTAATCTATGAGGTGTAGAAACTCCACCGTGGAAAATACATAAGAGAAAAAGGTCTAGGCATGGCCGAATGGCCAGCCTCCCAATGTGAAAAATGGCATAAGCCCAAATACAATAGTAAAAAGTGCTATTTATACTAAACTAGTTACTAAGAATTACAGAAAATAAGTAACTAAGTGCAGATAGTGCAGAAAAACACTTCCGGGGCGCACTAGGTGTGTGCTTGGGCTGAGCATTGAGCTTTACACGTGCATAGGCCTTTTCTAGAGTTAAACGCCAGCTTGGATGCCAGTTTGGGCGTTTAACTCTAGTTCTAGTGCCAGTTCCGGCATTTTATGCCAGAGAAGGGTCTCTGGCTGGCGTTGAACGCCAGTTTGGGCTATCAAATCTCGACCAAAGTATGGAATTATATATTGTTGGAAAGCCCAAGATGTTTACTTTCCAACAAAATTGAGAGCGTGCCAATTGGGCTTCTGTAGCTCCAGAAAATCCACTTAGAGTGCAGGAGGGTCAGAATCCAACAGCATTTGCAGTCCTTTCTCAGCCTCTGAATCAGACTTTTGCTCAGATCCCTCAATTTCAGCCAGAAAATACCTGAAATTGAAAAAAAACACACAAACTCATAGTAGAATCTAGAAATTTGAATTTTTGCATAAAAACTATAAAAATATACTAAAAAGTAACTAAAATATATTAAAAACTATGTAAAAAAATGCCAAAAAGCGTATAAATTATCCGCTCATCACAACACCAAACTTAAATTGTTGCTTGTCCCCAAGCAACTAAAAACAAAATAGGATAAAAAGAAGAGAAAATACAATAAATTTCAAAATAACAATGAAGCTTAGTTCCAATTAGATGAGCAGGACGAGTAGCTTTTTGCTTCTGAACAATTTTGGCATCTCACTTTATCCTTTGAAGTTCAGAATGATTGGCATCCATAGGAACTCAGAATTCAGATAGCGTTATTGATTCTCCTAGTTTAGTATGTTGATTCTTGAACACAGCTACTTTATGAGTCTTGGCCGTGACCCTTAGCATTTTGTTTTTCAGTATTACCACCGGATACATAAATGCCACGAACACATAACTGGGTGAAACTTTTCAGATTGTGACTCAGCTTTGCTAGAGTCCCCAGTTAGAGGTACCCAGAGTTCTTAAGCACACTCTTTTTGCTTTGGATCACGACTTTTACCACTCAGTCTCAAGCACGTGTTTAGGGACAGCTTGATTTAGCCGCTTAGGCTAGGATTTTATTCCTTTGGGTCCTCCTATCCATTAATGCTCAAAGCCTTGGATCCTTTTTACCCTTGCCTTTTAGTTTAAAGGGTTATTGGATTTTTACTCTTGCCTTTTGGTTTAAAGAGCTATTGGCTTTTTCTACTTACTTTTTCTTTTTCTTTCTTTTTTTATTTTTCGCCATTTTTTTGGCAAGCTTTGTGTTTTTCACTGCTTTTTCTTGCTTCAAGAATCAATTTTATCATTTTTCAGATTATCAATAACATTTTTCTTTTTTCATTATTCTTTCAAGAGCCAACAATTTTAACATTCATAAACTTCACTATTAAAAATATGCACTGTTCAAGCATTCATTCAGAAAATAAAAAATATTTCCACCACATCAAAATAATTAAGACACTAAACAATGCCAAAAAGCATAAAAATTATCCGCTCATCATTGGACGTATCAGAAATCGCTGGGGGCAATTTTTGGGCTCCTTTGGCCCAGAAAACACAGATTAGAGGCTGCAGAGTGGGGGAATCACATTCATTCATTCATACAACTTTTATTCACATAATTTTAGGTTTAGATGTAGTTTCTAGAAAGAGAGGCTCTCTCCTCTCTCTAGGTTTTAGGATTCTTAGATTTAGCTATTTTCAATTTTAGATTTCTATCTTAGTTTAATTAGTTTCTCTTTTACTCTTAATTATTCTAGCATTTTAGTTTATCTATTTCCCTTGTTGATTGCTTTATGTTGCCAATTTGATTTTTATGACTCTTCATGTTAGATTTGATTTTCCATTTAATGCAATTTGAGGTATTTCATATTTATTGCTTCTTTTATTATTTGTTAGTCATTAATGTCTGAAATTGGTTGTTTAGATTTAATATTCCTTGCTAGTTTTCTATGTTTTTATCTTGTGCTTTCCAAGTGTTTGATAAAATGCTTGGGAGGGTTTTAAGTTAGATTTTTATATTCTTGGCTTTGATTGAGTAATTGGAGACTCTTGAGTTATCAAACTCCTTTGTTGATTGATAATTGAAAGTTGCTAGTTGATTTGGATCCCTCTAAAACTAGTCTTTCCGTAGGAGTTGACTAGGACTCGAGGAATCAAATTGATTCGTCCACTTAACTTTCCTCCATAGTTAGAGGTTAACTAAGTGGGAGCAATACACAATTGATGTCACAATTGATAAGGATAGCTAGGATAGGACTTCTAGTTCTCATACCTTGCCAAGAGTTTTCTTAATTGTCAGTTTATTTTCTTGTCATTTAAATTCCTTGTTCAACATTTAAAATCCCAAAAAGATACTTTTCCATAACCAATTATAAGTACACTTCCCTGCAATTTCTTGAGAGACGACCCGAGATTTAAATACTTCGGTTTATTTTTATTGGGTTTGTTTAAGTGACAAACAAATTTTTGTATGAAATAATTCTTTGTTGGTTTAGAAACTATACTAGCAACGAGATTTAATTTGTAAAATTCTAGACCGTCAACAAATCCGTTCATCACGATGCGGGCATTCTCCACTGCCTGGAGTTCTCGCGTACACGGGCATTGTGTTGTGTACGTGAGCATGTGTTTTCAAGGCATTCGTATGCGAATTGTCACACGCGTCGTGAGCATTCCATTCTGTTTTGGTTACTCGCATACACGAGCAGAGTATCGCGTACGCGACCACCCATTTTCACACCTTTGCATACGTGGACAGAGGGTTTACGTACGCGAGGCCCCTATTTTGATGAAAAATTATTTTCTTCACTTTTTAAGGGTTCTCTAGTTTTCTAAACTTCTTTAACTAAAACTTAGGATTACTAATTAGTGATTAGGTCCTAAGATTAATAAAGATGTGTTAGTGAATTACATTGGTGAATTTCTGTATGAGTTTAGAAGACGGAGACTTAGGTGTGGTATGTAGTTGGATTAATGATGAGCTTGTGGAATTGAGAACTGAGGATGGTTGTAGCGAGTGTGGAACTCAGAGATGAATGAACTTGGATTGTATGGGCAGAGATCACTGAGAATATGCTAAGGGTTTCTGGCCTAGCAAGGATGGTGGTATAATCCCACTTGCACAATGCATAAACCATTGGGCAAAGATGGTAGTTTTATCCCGCCTGCAGTGAGAATGTAGGTTCTATCCTGCTCACGTATTGATGAATTGTTTAGCAAGGACGGTGGTGTGATCCCGATTGCATATTGTTTTGTGTTGCGCAAGGACAATGGTTTAATCCCGCTTGCAGATTGATTTATGTATGTAACCTGAGCAAGGATGGTGGTGTAATTCTGCTTGCTCGAGATGCCCAGTAAGGACAGTAGTTTAATCCCATTTACTGTGGAGGCAAAGACGATGGTTTAATCCCGCTTGTGTGTTCCGGATAAGGATGGTGGTTTAATTTTACTTGTTTATGGAACCTACAAATAAGGATGGTGGTTGAATCCTACTTATCCGAGTCGGGCCTGACAATATAACCAACACGTGAGCTCATGGCCAGTAGGATAGGCATGCATCATTTGCATCTATATGACATTGTTTGGGTGTGTTTATTGTATATGTGGTTTGCCTCTGTGAATATTATTGTTTAACTGTTATTTGTTATAATTGGTGTAATTAAATCTAGTTGTGCTTGAATTTTCATTACCTGTGTTTGCTGTTACCGTTCTATTATGAGACATGATATATATCTGGAGGCTGAGATGAAATGAAGAGAGCTTGAGATTGAAAGAAACAGGATAATTGAAAGGTGAGAGAACTAAATAGGGATAGTTTGAGAAGGACTTGAGGTTTATTAGAGGGAGAAATGTTGAATGAAAATCATGGTGTCTGAGAACAGTCAGTTGGTCTAGCATACCTTACTATTTTTCTGGTTTAGTATATTTCTAGGCTTGGATTTCTGTTTGTTAAAGTATTAGGATTGCCTAGAGGAATCGTGTAGTCTTTACGTTGTCACTGCTTTGGAACTGTTACCTCTGCTGAGAACCGCAAAAGGGATAATGTTCTCATCTATTTCGGGAATTTTCATCTTACAGGTATTGGATGTGATGCACCTTGTTGAGTGTGCAGAAGCTGCTTTCATTTATCTCCTTTGAGTGTGTTTAGCATGAGGACATGCTAGTGCTTAAGTGTGGGGGAATTGATGAATCCATATTTGATGATGATTTTTGGTTGAAATTGAATGGATTCCATCATATAAACTTGCACTTATTCCACTAAATAGCATGCATTTGAACTTTCCTCCTAAATTTGTGCTTGGTTATGAAAACATGCTCTTTTGTACCTAATTTGATTAATTTTATTCCAATTACCTTCCATTTGATGCCTTGATGTTATTTGTAAGTGATTTCAATGGTATAAGGCAGGAATGGCTTGGAGAAAATGGAAGAAGAGCATTCAAAGTGGAGGAAGCATGAAGAATCAAAGGAGAAAAGCTCAGCCTAGTGTGCGTGCACACAGACATTTGTGCGTACGCATAGCCATCGAATCAGAGCCACGGGTGCGTGTGAGCCGCGTCGCGCGTCCAATCAAGCATCCCCTAGTATGCGTGCGCAATGGTCGAGATTTTTCCCAGAGTGTGCGGACGCACACGTCTGTGTGTCCGCACAAGTGGACGCACATGCCTTCATTAAAATAGCACGTGACTCACGATTTCGATGGATTTTAGACCCATTTCTAAAGCCATTTAGCTCATAAGGAAAGGAGAATGAAGGGCATAACATATCATAACATTAGTGTAGCTTAGGAGTAGTGGTAGATAGTTTTTAGTGTAGTTTTTCTTTAAGTTTTTCATCATCTTCTCTACTAGGGTTTATACTAGGGTTTTACATTCAAGTGCCATTTCAATTTTGATCTTGGATTTTGCTAATTCCCATTGTAAGTATCTCTTGCTATTACCCTTTATAGTTACATTGTTCTTACACTTTCTTATAATTCAAGTTATAGTTTAATTTAACTTCTCCTTTGCAATTTCTATTTCTTGTTGATGAAATTGATCTTTGATGATTGTTACATGCTTTCTTGAGTCTTTATTGTTGATTGAGATCATTTGTTGCTTTTGGTTTCAAGCTTTTTCTCATTTTTCCCATGTTTAAGCTTTTTGCCCACCAAGTGTTTGACAAAATGTCAAGCATGATTTTGAGCTAGTTTTCTATCTATTGGCTTGGGGAAAGTGAGCAATTGGGTTCCTAGAGTTAGAATGTCCAATATTTAGTGTCAATTTTGGATTGTTAATTGTTCTTGTTTCTACTAGCGCTAAGTTGTTGCTAAGTTAATTAGCAAGAAATTTAGGATTTGTGGGTTAAGAACACTTATACTCATTTAACTTTATCTCCGATGTGAGGTTAACCAAGTGAGATTGATCCATTCTAGTTGGCATAGTTGTGGTTCCAACAAAGAAAGGACCCTTAGCTCACTCCAAGCCAAGATGCCTTTTATGCTTCAATTCCTTTATACACATTTACATTAGTTCCTTTTATACTTTACTTGTCTATATTGCATAGTCACTTCCTTAATTCTTTTATTAGTTCATTTATTATAATTGTGCATGTTCTTTCATTGCTTTATATGTTTATCTCTTCATTACAAACCCAAACCCCATGATCCTCACAACCAAGATTGCACACTCATTGGTCTCAAGTGTCCTTGGGAGACGACCCGGGAATTGAAACTCCCGGAATTGAATTAGTTTTGAATTATAACATATCTTTAGATTAAAGATTTGACGTGGTGGATTGATCGTTGGTCCAAGCTATACCTTCAACGATAAGATTCTAATTTATGAAAACCTAGATTGACGGTGAATCCCGCCGTCGTCAAATTTAGTGCCGTTGCCGGGGAATAACCTCAAGTGCAATGAGTTCTAAAATTTTGGTTGTTATGAATATGTAAATAGTATGAATATTTGGTTTTTGTTTGCTCCTTGGTACTACTTTGTAGATATTGTTCCCATTTAGCTAGTCTTGGTAGTTGGTAATTGTTAGGTTGGTTTATGTTTATTTGTCTATTCTTGTTTTGCTTTTCATAATTGCATGCTTCTATTGTTTCCACGGTTGAATGACACGGTTGCTTCCAGACCCGAGCTTGGCCTTTTTTGATCCGGAAAGAGAAAGAACTTTAACTCATATTAGGCAAGCTCGGCGCCAGCTAGCGTTCGTGAATAGTGAATCGGGCTTGCTTGAAGAGCACTCCAATTCACTATCACCATCAATCCGTGACCATCATTCATCAATCAACGAGGAAATCTTATATTCATCTGTGGGGAGTGCTGAAATCTCTATGAGTGACTCAGGTGACGACACCATGGCTGATCCACCTCGTAGAATCACCTCAAGGGAAACCGAGTTCCTGATATTAACTTGCAACCAATACAAATCCGGTATCCGGCTTTGGATCCGAATTTTGAGCTTAAGACCGGCACAATCAACTTGCTCCCTAAGTTTAATGCACTACCTAGGGAGGATCCTCTTAAGCATCTTAAGGATTTTCAAGTTGCATGCTCCACTGCGAGACAACATAGTGCAGATGTAGTAGCAGTTTTGGTGTTCGCTTTCCCCTTCTCTTTGAAGGAAAAAGTGAAAGAATGGTTTTATACTCAACCGGGAGATGTGATTTTTGATTGGGACTTGTTGCGTAAGGAATTTCTGGAAAAGTTCTACCCACCACAAAAGACAGACAAGCTGCGAAAGGAGATCTCTTGCATTGTGCAACGAGACGGGGAGACTCTTTATGAATACTGGGAGAGATTCAAGAAGTTGTTGGAAGCTTGCCCCCACCATCTTATTGAGGAGGTGGTCCTTATTAGCTATTTCTGTCAAGGGATGAACCCCCAAGATAAGCTTCTCCTAGATGCCTCTAGTGGAGGATCCCTTACCAAAAACAAGACTACCGAGGAAGCTTGGGAGATCATAGCAGATTTGGCGAATTCTACTCAATACTCAAGGGCAAGAAACCCACAACCAAAAGCTTTAAGTGAAGTTTCTCCCTCCAGAGATGCCATTTGACAAAGACCCTCGGTGAGATGACAATTTTGTTGAGACAAATCACCCAAGGGCAACAAATCCCTCAAGCCTTGATAGCTCCTCCACCTCAAGCCTTGTTAGCTCCTCCATCTCAACCCCCCAAGAATTGAAGGACCACCAAGATCATGTGGTATTTGTGCTTGTAACAACCTTTATACTGATAAGTGCCCTCAACTCCAAGAGGACACTACATTAGCAGTAGCCAATTCATATCCATAAAGACCCAACTACAATCAACATGGAGGAAATCAAAACCAAGGGTGGAGGGATAATTCTAATCAAAGGTGGAACCATGCCCCACAAGCTTAACCCTAAACCACAATACCAACAATCCTACCAACACCCTCCATAATCTCAACCTCAAGGGAGGTATCAACATCCAAATCGAAATAGTAGATCCAATCCTCCTCAAGGTAATCAAGGTCCTCCTTCTAATCAACCCTACATGAATGACACACTCCAATCCTTTATGTAACAACCCTAATTTTCGAGTACGCGAGATCATTTCTGAATACACGGATTTCTCCGAAAGATCAGTAAAGGGAATACCTCTTCTGTATCAACAAGCATCTCAATCCTCATTGTCATTATGTCATCCTTAAGCTAGAACCTTTTCTGAGGCAAGCTCGATAACGCGGTCACAAAGAACCTAGTTTTTGAACCGTATCGGTTAGGGATTTTGATTCGGTTTTTCGTAAATAGTCTCAGTTTGACAAACCGGACTCGATTTATGATAGGAGAGAGATAATAGTATAATATTATCATTATATTAGTATTAGAAAATGCTTGAATGATATTATAAGGTTACTTGGTTTGTTTTAGTTAAAAACAGAAAATCGGTTTAACCAGGTTTACGGTTTACTGGTGCAGCTTAGCACCAGCACTCTCTGATGACTTTATCAATGCTAAGGCCTCATTATTCATGTTTTATTCTCATAATAAATATGTTACTAGTGTCATTTATGCTAGTAGCTCAGAAAATAATTTTTAGAGATGTTTTTACAAGTGTTCCGATACACCTAGTTTTAGTAGTTATACACCTGAGATATTTTAATATTATTTTAATCCACCTCCAAGCCAACCAATCACAACTCACCTTACACCCCCAAGACCTCCAAGGCTGTCTCATTTCATCATTTTGGCCGAAAATAACAAGAGAGAAAAGAGAGAAACTTTCCTGAACACTTAATCTTCAAAGCTTGATTTCTTCTGAACTAAAACTCAAATCAAAAGTTCGATTTCACCAAAATGATCCTCTCTTCTTCCTCTACATAACCATGTAACTTATCAAGGATAGAAATAAGGTGAGATGGCTGTTATTAGTGAGGCAAAGATAAATGAGAGATAAAAAGTTAAAGAAAAGATAAAAAAACCAAAGAAAAGTCTGTAAAGTTTTAATGACAGAAAAACAGACAGAAATTAGTGAACGAACTAGGGCAACATAGTTAGTCATTGAGTTGAGGCTAGGGTTAGGTATAATATGAAAAGTTAAACTGTTTTAGTATAGACTTAATGAACCTATATTTGGGACAGGCTAACTATTCATATCGAAATTTACATAAGCTTTAAATACATATGTTATGAAGAGAAATCAAAGCAGAGTAAAGAAACACAGAGAACAGAGTAACCAGAGAAAAATAAAGAGATACAGAGAAATGAGTAATCAGAGCAGAGTAAAAAGACAAAGAGAAAAGAATAATGTGATAAAGAGAAATGGTTTGAGTTACGATGTTGTAAAAGTAAAAGTTGTAAAGTTTGTATAGCATGATTGAACAGAGAAAGAAAGAGGTATTGCATAAGAATGTGAAAGTGATGATGAATAATGAGAATGATAATGAATGATGATAATGAGAATGATTATGTGATGATCTGCTGTGTGAAGGCAGTCAGATAGATGGTGGTACGACCACTGAGAGTGCTTTCCTGGGATACTTAGCTATAATGCTATTCTGTAAGTCAGAGGACTCTTACAGAGGTATCGAGAACACATGACTAGCATATACTCCTGTAAGTCAAAGGACTCTTACAGTGAGAGTGTGTGTGTATGCTCCTATAAGTCAAAGGACTCTTACAGTGAGAGCGTGTGTATGCTCCTGTAAGTCAAAGGACTCTTACAGAGAGTGTGTTGGGCAGATATAAGTTAACTAGCTCCGCCATGCAAGTCAAAGGACTCTTGCAGTGGTTTGCCTCACAAGTCAAAGGACTCTTGCGAGGGGCATTGCCAACAGGGAAGCTTTACCTGGTCAAAGGACTCTGGGTAACGTCGGGAGCGGGTATGTAACCGACAAATGAGCTCATTACCTGCGCTAGGGCTAGACATGCATCATACTTGGTAGTGCATTTCCTTTGTTATGATTGTGGTATGAATGTATGTTTTCCTTGTTTGTATTCTATTCTCTGTGTCTGTTTTGTATTTTCTTGTATCCTTCTGTTTGTGTTCTGCTATCTGTTTTCTCTATCTTCTTTATTTATCTGTATTTTCTATTTACTGTTTTTTTGTATTATGCTATTTACCTGCTAAATAACACGGAATTAATGAACTTAACTAATAACCCCGGCCCTACTAAGAACTCCCCAGTTCTTACCCCTTCTCTCTCCCTTCCCCCTTCAGATGGAAGCAAGAGTTCCTTTCCGTAGTTCGCTGACGACCGTTTGCAAAAAGGATTCCGCTCTAGCTAGTCTTCTGAGTCTAGGGTGAATCCCATTCTCTGTTTATATGTATATACTATGAGACCAGCCAATGTCTGCACCCCGTTTGTACGTGAACTTTAACCTAAATCCTGTGTACGAGACTCCTATTGTGTGGCTACTTGATGAGGTACCAGAGAGACGCCGTATGGTAATGTCTGATCGTGCAGAGGAGTAACAGATGAAGTTCTACCTTTTGATGACGTTCCACCTGACTTGAGTTTTGGAGACCTAGAACGTACTTTCCCTCGCTTTAGTAGTTTAGAGGGACTAGGCGAGTATAGAGTCTAGGCTAGCCTAGGTGCCAGCTTAGGGACCTCTTGAACAGGTCAGGACCTGGGATGTTGTATGTATATATATGTATATAGATATTATTTAGCTATATCTAGGGGTGTTCTAACTAAAAGTCTATACTCTAATAAAGGCTGGATCACTAAATGTTGTTAGCTGCTTGTGATGTATTTATGTGTGGTTGCTTATAACTGTTTTATCTGTTATTATTTGTGAATTGCTTATAAATGATTCTATTTATTAATTCAAACGTTTTCAAAAAAAAAAGTACCTCGCTAACTAACTACGCTTTTAACAACGAATCAGGCTCATATAATAAATAATAGACAATAATTAGGATGACAAATTGGTAGCACTCAGTTTCTGGTATGTCTTAGGCGTACTGAAAATTGGGTCGTTACACTTTATGCAAGAGCAATGGGAATTTCACAAGAAACAAGAAGCGTATATGTCTACAATTGCCGAAGCACTCACCCATTTGACTCTTTCTCCTCCTACTACACAAAATGCCCAACAAGCTTCAACTTCTAGTGGTTTGCCCTCACAACCTCAACCGAATCCTAAGGGAAGCATCAATGCTATTACCCTTAGGAGCGGCACCAAGTTGGATGAAATTGGTGTTGTGCCTACAAGCTTGAGTGAGGAAACCCACAAGGAAGAGTTAGGAGAGGATATGGGAGTGATAAATGATGAAGAGAAAGATGTTGAGAAGGATGGGAAAGAACCATTCAAGGCCAAGGAGCCGAAGAGGAAAAATCCGATTGAAGAGCCTATGCCCATTCCATTCCCAACCTTGGCGAAGAAGGCGAAGAAGCAAGAACAACTTGACCCCAACATGGTGGAAATTTTTAAGAATGTTGAAGTCACCGTCCATCTATTTCAAGCCATTCAACAAGTGCCCAAGTTGCCAAATTCCTCAAAGATGTTTGTACCCATAAGGAGAAAATTGGCGAACTCAACAAAAGGCCGGTAGATGATTCTATCTCTTCTTTAATTCCTGAAAAATGCAATGATCCTGGCCCATGTTTGGTTACTTGCTTGATTGGTGGGATTAAGTTCACGGAATGTATGTGCGATTTGGGGGCGTGCGTAAGGATTATGCCACTACCCATTTATGAGAGATTGAACTTGTCACCCTTAAAGAGGTCCGAGGCGAGATTCGTGTTGGCCGATAAGAGCATTGTATCAGTTGTGGGGGTTGCAGAAAATGTTCTGGTTGACATCCAAGGTTTACTCTTTCCGGTGGATTTCCATATTTTGGAGACTCCTCCCATTAACTCAGATAAGCCATCATCCATTCTACTTGGAAGGCCGTTCCTAAAGACATCCCGATTCAAGCTTGATGCACATTCCAAAGTCTATTCTTTTGAGGCCGATGGCATGGTAGCAAGATTCACATTGGAAGAGTTAAGGAAACCCATCCTCGAAGCTTATTCTATCTTTGGGTGTGATAAATTTGAAGATGAAGTGATTAAGGTTGGCAAGGAACAGCAAGAAGAGAAGGATGCCAAGAAGTCTGATTCAAGAGATGACACTCAACCCAAGAATGCAAAGGAGTTGGAGATATTCCTCCTTGGAGAAGTTTCAAGTGATCAATGAAGCCATGCAAAGTCCAACTTAGGACTATAAACCAAAGTACTTGGTGGGAGACACCCCACCATGGTAACATTGTTCCAACTTTATCTTTTGGTTACAGCTTTTTGAATTAGTTGCTTTCTTTAGGTATGATGATTAACTTAGTTTTGATTTGGTATTTTTGGATTGAGTAAGTTGAATTGTTTGCGGATCATGAATTTATACTTGTTTCAATGATTTGGGGTTGGTATGTTGCTTGGGTATAGGAGGGAACCTTAGTTTTGAAAAGAAAAATTTTTGTGAATAAGGGAATTTGTGCGTGCGCACCACCCTGTGCGCGCGCACACAACTACATTTTTCACCTCCTGTGCGAGCGCACGCCCCTGTGCGCCCGCATACCCTTTGTAGCACCCTTTGGTGGCAGCACCAACACTGCCTATGCGTGCGTGCTGCCCTGTTTTCTTAGCCTATTGCGTGCACACTGCCTCGTGCGTACACACGCAATATCCCTATCGCGCTCCTTGTGCGGCCGCATAGACGTGTGTGTCCACACACCAATTGACAGCCCCTCTGGTGGGAACGTCGTCACAAGTTGTGCACGTGAACAACCTCACCCCATCTTTGTCCCTGTGCGTGCGCACGGACCTATGTGCGCACGCACACATGACTCTTCACCTCAAGCGTTCACAAAAAAAATGAAGAGAGAACGAAGCTTTCTGTGCGAGCGCACGCCCTTGTGCGCCCGCACGCGCTGTTGCAGCCCCTCTGGTGGGAGCAACTGCACGCTCTGTGCGCCTGCATCCCTTCTAGCTTTTCGTCTATTGTGCGTACGCACCAGCTTATTGACAAACCTCAATTTGAGGGTTTATCTTGTGCTGATTTCAGGGGTTTTATCAATGATTCCACACACTCTCTATATGAAAATACAAGATTTTTGCATTCCTCTCTTAGTTTCGCCTCATGAATAAAAACATGCTTATTTCGCACTAAAATAGATACATTTCTAATCTTCTCTTGATGCCATTCGATGCCGTGACTTGTGTGTTAAGTGGTTTCAGGATATAGAGTAGGAATGGACCGAAAAGAGAGGAGGAAGACGGGTACAAAGGAAGGAAGCATGAGGATTAAGCTTTGGAAAGTTCCGCATGGGCGCGTGCGCGCACCTTGCGCGCCCGCGCGGATAAGGCAACGTGGAGCCAAAGCCAAGAGCCGGCTTGAGAAGCGGCTAAGCCAGGATCTTCATGGGCGCGCACGCGTACATCATGCCTCCACGCACATTAAAAGACGTCTCAACGGCGCGTGCGCGTACCTTGCGCGTGCACGCCGATTTGCGAATATGATTTTTTAAGAAGTCACGTGACTTAGGCGTGGAGGCAGTTAAGGATCCCACTTTTGGAGAAACACCTTGGCGGGAAAAGCTTAAGAAGACCAAAGGAACAAGGGTTAAGGACACTTAGTTAGTTCATTTTCTAGATCTAGATATTTTAGGTGAGAGAGGAGAGTTAGTTACACTTTTGGGAGAAGAAGAGGGAGATTCCAAGCTTCACTAGGGTTCATCCTCATCTAATTTCTGAAATTTCAATGACTTTTTGGTGAGATCCATTACAATTCTCACTCCACTTTGATCATGTCATAGATTTTCTTCTCTAGTTTCAAGTAGTAGATGTAATTGATCCACTCTCATAGATCTAAGATTCAACTTTGTAATTTTGGATTTCATCTCTATTTTGGACTTTCATTGCTACTCTTTAAGATTTGTTGTTAGATCTTTGTGTTGCAATACTCTCAATTTGACTTTCCTTCTCATTTTACTATGACTTTCCTTATTGCTCATCACATGTTTGATAAAATGACAACACTAGCTATGGAGTAGAATTATCACACTTGGCATAGGGTTTGGTCCTTGGAAGAAGTTGAATAGTTGTATCAATAGTTGATTTGGAATTAGGGATTGCTAGTTGGCTTGGAGTGCACTAAAGCTAGATTCCCATAAGGTGAAGCTAGGACTTGTGACTCAAGTTGATTGCTTTCATTTGACTTCCCTCTATACCTAGGGGATAACTAAATGAAGCAAGACCTAATTGTTATCAACATTGAATGGACTATAAGGATAGAATTTCTAATGCCAACCCTAAGCCAAGTCTTTTGATAATTGAATGTTTGTTTCTCATTACCTTGCTAAAACCTTCAAAGAATTCCAACAAGGCTTACTAAATCAATAAGATGCACACTTTGGCAATTCCAAGGGAGAACGACTCGGGAGACTAGTACTCTCGGATATAGATTGTAGATTTGTTTGATGAAGGATTTTGCGTCGGTTTAGACTATACTACGACTGATCATTTGATAATTTCTATACCGACAAAAAATTCATTTGTCAAGCATGTACAAATCGCGGGCAACCTACCTTTCCCCGCCAGATGTACCAATTTGACTGGGAAGCTATTCTCAGAGTTATTGCACTATCTGGCAGCCGTTGGATCTACGGATACCATCGTACCCGCCTTAAGAGAATATCGGCTTCAGCAAACAATGTGGCTTGTGGCTTCT
>NC_029791.2:59823818-59827106 GCF_000816755.2 Arachis ipaensis
TCAACATTGAATGGACTATAAGGATAGAATTTCTAATGCCAACCCTAAGCCAAGTCTTTTGATAATTGATTGTTTGTTTCTCATTGCTTTGCTAAAACCTTCAAAGAATTCCAACAAAGCTTACTAAATCAATAAGATGTACACTTTGGCAATTCCAAGGGAGAACGACTCGTGAGACTAGTACTCTCGGATATAGATTGTAGATTTGTTTGATGAAGGATTTTGCGTCGGTTTAGACTATACTACGATTGATCATTTGCAAATTTCTATACCGGCAAAAATTCATTTGTCAAAATGGCGCCGTTGCCGGGGAAATGCTTAGTGTGCCATGTTATTGTTTTGGATTAAGTGTGTATATATGTACATAGTTGCACTTCATTGTATACTACGCAATTGACTAACTCCTCATCGTTACAATGAATCCCATTTCCCCTTCATTGCATGATGCGTTCACAACCGAATCCGAGCTTAATCCCTTTTGATCCGGAAATAGAACGAACTTTGTTTCATATTAGACAAGCTCGGAGGCGGCTAAGATTTGGAAAAGGTGAAGAGGTTTTCACCACCTCAACCACCTTACTAGAAGTGAACATTGAACCGTCACTCAAAGAAGGCATTAATCATACTCCCATCAAACTCACTAACAATTCTTCTTTTGTTTTAGGTACTAATACCATGGACACTCCAAGGAGAGTCACCATCAAGGAAGCGGGTGCACCGGACTATGTCCTTCAACCCCTTCATGTAACTCACCCCAATTTGAATGCGAACTTTGAATTGAAGCCCCCTTTGATCAACCTCCTACCCAAGTTTCACGGACTTCCCGCACAAGACCCTATTCGACATCTCAAGGACTTCCATCGCATATGCTCGACCACTAGACGGGAAGGGTCCGATGAAGTTGCTATATGGTTGTTTGCTTTCCCTTTCTCTCTTGAGGACAAGGCCAAAGAATGGTTCTACACTCTCTCTAGTGAAGTTACCTCCAATTGGGACCTACATAGAAGGGGGTTCTTGGATAAATTCTTGCCCCCGGAAAAGATGGATAGGTTAAGGAAGGAAATGTCTTGTATTGTGCAAGGTGAGACGGAACCACTCTATGAGTATTGGGAACGGTTTCGCAAACTACTAGATGCATGCCCTAATCACATGCTCGACACTCAAGTATTGCTTGGATACATATGTCAAGGGATGCGAGAGCAAGATAGAACCCTCTTGGACACCTCTAACAATGGTTCTTTGTCCAAATATAAAACCGCGGAGGAGGCATGGCAACTTATTATTGACTTAGTCGAATCCAATCAACATATGAGGCGAAGAGTCAACCGTCCAAGGACCGTGAACGAGGTATCAACTAGTAGTGAAGCCACCGCTCTAACTCAACTACTCGGGGAACTACTCATTTGAAATAGATGCGAGAATTGTAAGCTTTAGCCTAGAGGAAGCAATGAAGCATCCACCGGAGAACCACTCCCTATTTCGGTGCGACCCAATCGACAACATAGCAGCCGAAGTGCATCTTACAAGACTAGATGAGAAGTGCATGGTCGACGAAGCAAATGAAAAGTCAAGCGAACTAAATACCACACATCATACAAACCATCCGGAAACTCAAACTTCAAGGAATGACAAGAAGATGGAATTGAAGCCACTACCACCTCACTTAAGGTATTCATACCTTGATGAAGCCCAAAAGCTACCTCTATTACAAATCTTGTCCCCAATGTATTAGGTTTGGAGATATTTCCAAGAAGGACGAAATTTCCCAACAAAATATGCTTTTTTGCGAAATCTTTGACGTATGGGGAATCGACTTCATGGGACCATTTCCAAATTCCAATGGCTTTCTCTACATCTTGTTAGCCGTCGATTATGTGTCAAAATGGGTGGAGGCAATCCCCACCCGAACGGATGACGCTAATGTTGTGTATTCTTTTGTGAGGAACAATATCATTTGTCGCTTTGGCGCTCCAAGAGCAATCATAAGTGACCAAGGATCCCACTTTTGCAACAAAAGAATAGACGGCCTCATGAGAAAATATGGCATCATCCACAAAGTAGCCACGGCTTACCACCCTCAGACAAATGGCCAAGCCGAAGTCTCTAACCGGGAAATCAAGCATGTGTTAGAAAGGATTGTAAAGCCGAATAGGAAAGATTGGAGCATTAAACTCCCCGATGCACTGTGGGCCTACCGAACGGCTTACAAGACACCCATTGGCATGAGCCCCTTCTGGCTTGTATATGGTAAAGCATGTCACTTACTGGTGGAGATTGAACACAAAGCTTATTGGGCCGTAAAGGAGTGTAATATGAGCTTGGGTGGAGCCGGAGTAGAGAGAAAGCTTCAATTGGCGGAATTAGAATGTTTGAGATTGGAAGCTTACGACAACTCTAGACTCTATAAGGAAAAGTTGAAAGCCATCCATGACAAGAACATTAGGAGAAGAGAATTCCAACCCGGTGACCTAGTCCTTCTCTACAATTCAAGGTTGAGATTACTACCCGGAAAGCTTAGATCAAGGTGGGATGGGCCATACCAAGTGGAGAAAGTAGAACCTTATGGAGTCTACCACTTGCGCCACCCATCAAACCCGGACATCTTCAAGGTAAACGGGCACCATCTCAAATTGTATCATGGTGAGCAAAGAAAGAACGCCAAGGAAATTGAAGTGTTCCTCTTGAGGGATGCAACTCTTGGACAAACACTATAAGCTACTGAAAGTCCAACTTAAGGACGTTAAACAAAAGTGCTAGGTGGGAGACACCCCACCATGGTAAGATCTTCCTTTGAGATTTGTACATAGACACTTGACTTCATGTTTGTTAGCTAGATCTTAATGACAACTCCCCTTCATGTGTTGACTTCATTGATAGTTTACCAAGTAAAATGCCCTGCTATAGTGCTTAAGTGGCTGTATGGGGGGGGGGTTTTTGAAATGTCAAAAGTGGTGTAAACACTTGCAAATTTAGAAAAAAACCACCCTTCTGCGCATGCGCGCACCTGGCGTGTACGCGCCGTTCTGGCATTCAACGATCATCTACGCGGACGCGCACCGTGCGCGGACGCGTGGATTGCAAATCATAGCCCTCCATACATTTATCCGAGAGTTGCGCCCACACCATGCCAGGGCTATGCCTGAAGCACAGGAAGCTCGCGCGCACGCGCGCATGGCGCGTCCGCGCACATGGGCGAAATCTGCCAATCGACGCGCAAGCGCACTGTGCGCGTCCGCGCCGATTGCCTTGCTGCCCTCCTAGTACATCCTACAGAGAGTTAAGCCACTC
>NC_029791.2:59827692-59829619 GCF_000816755.2 Arachis ipaensis
GGGCACACTCACCCCTTCATTCTCATTCCACTTCTCTTCTTCCCCCATATCCTTCTCCATCTCACAAGGCATTATACTAGGCCCCCTCTTAGTCCATTAATCTCTTGTATTTCTTATTCATCTAGTTGCACCATCTTTTAGGTAGCTTCTCTCTTCCTTTTCTTTTCTTCTCTCTTCCCTCTTTCTCTAGTTACTCCCTTGGGATGTCTTTGCTCTCTCCTCTCTTTCAATCCCATTCTTCATGGGCATTTAGGTCTCAAACTCACTTACATGAATAGATGAATGGTGTTGCTTAATTTTCTTGCAATCAATATGCACTATAATCATCAATAATGGATTGTGGAAAGTTACATTGCTTTCCTTTTCACACAATCACATACTACTTGAAGGATGCACACCAAGTGTTCGATGAAAGGCACACTTGAATTTTGGACTCATTGTGACTACCTGGCCTCTCATCAATCACTTTTGAGTGCATCCCCACTTTCCACAAACCATTCTTTCCTATTTTCTTCGCTTGCCTCCCATTTATGGTCCCTAAGGGTGTATGCTTCTCATGCCTCTTCCTTGCATGCTTAAACTACCCTTGCACTACATGAAAATAATTTGCCTTGCTCTTCACACATTATCTTAGTTACATGTTGCAGCTGTCATGTAACAAAGATACCCATATTTTATGGCATAACTTTTCATTACATAGAGCTCATGCACCTCCACTTCTTTGAGTTTGATATTTTCTCTTTCTTGCTTCCACAGGATGGTCATCAAAAAGGACAATGGGAAAGGCCCCAAGAAGCCAGCTTCCAACAAAGTGCGCCAAGAACTAACGGCCAGGCCCCTCCTGAAGAAGACCAAGGGTCCCGTTGACATTCTAGAGAAGGACAACCCTCCTAAGGATTCAAACAAGTTTCCCAACCGTTACTGCGAACTTGTTTACTCCAGAATGATTGAAAGGAATTACCATCCGGAACCCCTCCTAGTCTTACCGGCTCACCTCAGTCCGATTCATCACCGCCGAGCTTGCCTTATTGATATGGTGCATCTTGACCGAGAAACCGGTCGACGTTCCGCGTGCCATCCGCCAATCCATGGGGCGCATTCATGCCAAGGGAAATCTACCATTCCCCGCTTTAGTGATGGCATTAGTTGCGAAAGCCGGCGTCAACCGGGAGACTAAAGATAGGCGAACCTCAATACCGGTCGATGGTGATATCATTCCGACCAAGAGATGCCTCAAACCTCCGGAAGTCACCAAGGACTTTGAACTGCCCACACCGACTGGCCACGCTACTACTTCATCTACATCACAAAAATCGGCCGCCCAACGCCTTGAAGACCTTCACAACAAATTAGACCGCTATGAGAGGCGTAACCAACGCTGCTATGCTCATGTGAAGAGGCTTCTAAGTGTAATCACCCCACCTATGGAAGAACCCGATATGTCCACCTCCACCACAACTTCAAGCGGAGATAGCAATGGCATTGGAAACGAGGCACACTCGGCCGAGTGCGCCTAACCTCTAGCACGGAGGACCGTGCTAAGTTTTAAGTGTGGGGAGGTCGGCCGATCGATCTCCGTAGGTAACATCTGAATAAATCTGAATAAATTAGAATAGGTTGCATGATTAGGTTTTAGTTAGCACCATTCGCATGATAAGTTTGCTTGGTTGGAACAATGAAACTCTCTCTTAGGAAACCAACAGTTTGGGGCGACCATAGCATTGCAAATTTTAAATGCTTTGATGAGAAAGTTGCATGAAGAATTATATTTTGGAACATGGGTTTGAAGTTAAGAACACAAGCTTGTGAGATTTGAGCCTAATGGTGTGGTTACATCTTATAACCACTTATTTTTCCTTCTTGTGTGCTGTGTGCTCTCTCTATGATTGTGATCTTTGATTTGTTTGATTCTTTATGTCCATTATTT
>NC_029791.2:59830069-59839200 GCF_000816755.2 Arachis ipaensis
AAAAAAAAATGAGAAAAACAAAAGAACAAAAAAAAAAAAGGAAAAAAAAACTATATGGAAAAGGAAAGAAAAAAAAATAGAAAAAGAAAGAGGAAAAAATAATGAGAAGGGGACAAAATGCCCCAAAGTGAAGCTCAAGAGGAATCAATGCATAGGTATAGTGAAACGAAAAGAAAATGCATGAGTATGTGGAAAAGTAAGGAATGGGTAGTTAGGTTAGCACTTAATTGTATAGGTCATTATATAGGTTAGGTGGGAAAAGCTCAAGTTAATCAAAGATTCAAATCCTAAGCCCACTAGCCATATACGACCCTACCTTGACCCTAACCCCATTACAACCTAGGAAAAGACCTCATGATAATTGTATGCATGCATTGAATAATTGTTGATTGTTAGATGAAAAACAAATCTTGGAAAGCATGATTAGGGGAGAATTGAGAGAATAAACCCCAAACACCGAGTGATTAGAGTGCAAACACTTCCGGTGAGGGTTCGATGCTCAATTCTTTGATTCCCGGCTCTCGCGAGCATTCCTCATGCAAGGTTGCACATATTGCATTTGATGCTTAGAAAATAGCAAGACCTATGCATTGACCACCGTCGTGTCCCATGTGCTCGAATATGTCCTAAGAAGGCTAATTTGCTCCCAACCAAGTGGATAGTAGCACTAGTCATAGTTGCATGCATATAAGTAGGTTGCACTTCATGAGTCTTATACTTTTGCGATCCCTCGGTCTTCCGTGTTTCTTTGCATTTCTCTAAGCATGAGGACATGCTAGAATCTAAGTGTGGGGAGGTTGACAAACCTCAATTTGAGGGTTTATCTTGTGCTGATTTCAGGGGTTTTATCAATGATTCCACACACTCTCTATATGAAAATACAAGATTTTTGCATTCCTCTCTTAGTTTCGCCTCATGAATAAAAACATGCTTATTTCGCACTAAAATAGATACATTTCTAATCTTCTCTTGATGCCATTCGATGCTGTGACTTGTGTGTTAAGTGGTTTCAGGATATAGAGTAGGAATGGACCGAAAAGAGAGGAGGAAGACGGGTACAAAGGAAGGAAGCATGAGGATTAAGCTTTGGAAAGTTCCGCATGGGCGCGTGCGTGCACCTTGCGCGCCCGCGCGGATAAGGCAACGTGGAGCCGAAGCCAAGAGCCGGCTTGAGAAGCGGCTAAGCCAGGATCTTCATGGGCGCGCACGCGTACATCACGCCTCCGCGCACATTAAAAGACGTCTCAACGGCGCGTGCGCGTACCTTGCGCGTGCGCGCCGATTTGCGAATATGATTTTTTAAGAAGTCACGTGACTTAGGCGTGGAGGCAGTTAAGGATCCCACTTTTGGAGAAACACCTTGGCGGGAAAAGCTTAAGAAGACCAAAGGAACAAGGGTTAAGGACACTTAGTTAGTTCATTTTCTAGATCTAGATATTTTAGGTGAGAGAGGAGAGTTAGTTACACTTTTGGGAGAAGAAGAGGGAGATTCCAAGCTTCACTAGGGTTCATCCTCATCTAATTTCTGAATTTTCAATAACTTTTTGGTGATATCCACTACAATTCTCACTCCACTTTGTTCATGTCATAGATTTTCTTCTCCAATTTCAAGTAGTAGATGCAATTGATCAATTCTCATAGATCTAGAATTCAACTTTGTAATTTTGGATTTTTGTCTCTATTTTGGACTTTCATTGCTACTCTTTGAGATTTGTTGTTAGATCTTTGTGTTGCAATACTTTCAATTTGACTTTCCTTCTCATTTTACTATGACTTTCCTTATTGCTCATCACATGTTTGATAAAATGACAACGCTAGCTATGGAGTAGAATTTTCACACTTGGCATAGGGTTTGGTCCTTGGAAGAAGTTGAATAGTTGTATCAATAGTTGATTTGGAATTAGGGATTGCTAGTTGGCTTGGAGTGGACTAAAGCTAGCTTCCTATAAGGTGAAGCTAGGACTTGTGACTCAAGTTGATTGCTTTCATTTGACCTCCCTCTACACCTAGGGGATAACTAAATGGAGCAAGGCCTAATTGTTGTCAACATTGAATGGACTATAAGGATAGGATTTCTAATGCCAACCCTAAGCCAAGTCTTTTGATAATTGATTGTTTGTTTCTCATTGCTTTGCTAAAACCTTCAAAGAATTCCAACAAAGCTTAATAAATCAATAAGATGCACACTTTGGCAATTCCAAGGGAGAACGACTCGGGAGACTAGTACTCTCGGATATAGATTGTAGATTTGTTTGATGAAGGATTTTGCGTCGGTTTAGACTATACTACGATTGATCATTTGCAAATTTCTATACCGGCAAAAATTCATTTGTCACTTATGCATATGCACATATCCCTTATCTTGCGACCCCTGTGTGCGCGCTCCCTGCTGTGCGTCCGCACACACTCATACACCTCCTCTGGTTGTAGCAATCGGATGCTGTGTGCGCTCGCACCCCTTCTAATCTTTGCTTTCTATGCATCCGTATAGGCCTCTGCGCGCCCGCACGCGACTCGATTTGGGCGTTATCAGGGCAACCTACCCTGTCGAGCAGCAGTTTTCATTTCTTCCCTTCCTCACAGCTGCTGCTTCCCTCCATCTCTCTGCCCAGTCAGGCGACCTTGCCGCTAGCCACCGCCGCCGTCAAGCCGCCACCACCACCTCTCTCTCTCATAGCTTCTCTCTCTTACTCTCTTTCCTTTCTTTCTTTCCTTTTCTTTTCTTTCTTTCTTCCCTTTCTCTTTTCTTTTCTCCACCACCAGTGAGTTCTTCCTCTTCGGCATTTTTTCGGGCGATCCCAACCGCCACAAGTCGCAGTGGCTATAAGAGTGCCATTGTTCCCTTCCCCATTTTTGCTTGTTTGCACCTTCAATTTTCAGGTTCATATTTTCCCCTTTTCCTTTTTGTTGTTGATTTTTGCAATTGCTTTGATTTTCTTTTCATGATTCTTAGATTAATTTTACTCCTTTTCTTTATCTCTTTGTATTGCAAGTGTTGATATTTGATTATGGGTTGATTATGGTTGAATTTAAGCATCAATTTTGATAAGTTTGCACATTGTATATCACATGTTTGATGAAATGCCTTGGTGCACGAATTGTAAATCACATTTTTTACAACTTCGCACAACTAACCAGCAAGTGCACTGGGTCATCCAAGTAATACCTTACGTGAGTAAGGGTCGAATCCTACGGAGATTGTTGGCTTGAAACAATATATGGTTATCTTGTAACTCTTAGTCAAGATATCAATTATAATTATCAGTTTGAATTACGAAGAATAAAAGAGCTTGAAATAAATACTTGTTATGCAGTAACGGAGAATATGTTGGAGTTTTGGAGATGCTTTGTCTCCTGAATCTCTGCTTTCCTACTGTCATCTTCTTCACACACGTAAGTTTCCTCCTATGGCAAGCTGTGTGTTGGTGGATCACCGTTGTCAATGGCTACCATCTGTCCTTTCAGTGAAAATGGTCCAGGTGCGCTGTCACCGCACGGCTAATCATCTGTCGGTTCTCACTCATGCTAGAATAGGATCCATTGATCCTTTTGCGTCTGTCACTACGCCCAACCCTTGTGAGTTTGAAGCTCGTCACAGTCATTCAATCCCTGAATCCTACTCGGAATACCACAGACAAGGTTTAGACTTTTCGGATTCTCAAGAATGCTGCCAATGGATTCTAGATTATACCACGAAGATTCTGATTAAGGAATCCAAGAGATACTCATTCAATCGAAGGTAGAACGGAGGTGGTTGTTAGGCATGCGTTCATAGGTTGAGGATGGTGATGAGTGTCACGAATCATCACATCCATCATATTGAAGTGCGAATGAACATCTTAGATGGAAACAAGCGTGTTTGAATAGAAAACAGAAATAATTGCATTAATTCATCGAGACACAGCAGAGCTCCTAACCCCCAACAATGGAGTTTAGAGACTCATGCCGTCAAAGAGTACAAAGTTTAGATCTAAAAATGTCATGAGGTGCAAAATAAATCTCTAAAAGTTGTTTAAATACTAAACTAGTGACCTAGGTTTACAGAAAATGAGTAAACTAAGATAGATAGTACATAAATCTACTTCTGGGGCCTACTTGGTGTGTGCTGGGGCTGAGACTTGAGCTTTACATGTGCCTAGACTATTTCTAGAGTTAAACGCCAGGTTGTAACCTGTTTCTGGCGTTTAACTCCAACTTGTAACCTGTTTCTGGCGTTTAACGCCAGAATGCAACATGGAACTGGCGTTGAACGCCAGTTTACGTCGTCTATCCTTGAGTAAAGTATGGACTATTATATATTGCTGGAAATCCCTGGATGTCTACTTTCTAACGCAATTAAGAGCACGCCAATTGGAATCTTGTAGCTCCAAAAAATCCATTCCGAGTGTAGGGAGGTCAGAATCCAACAACATCAGCAGTCCTTTTTCAGCCTGGATCAGATTTTTGCTCAGCTTCCTCAATTTCAGCCAGAAAATACTTAAAATTACAGAAAAACATACAAACTCATAGTAAAGTCCAGAATTGTGATTTTTATTTATAAACTAATAAAAATATAATAAAAAGTGACTAAAACATATTAAAAACTACCTAAAAACAATGGCAAAAAGCGTATAAATTATCCGCTTATCAAAACACCAAACTTAAATTGTTGCTTGTCCCCAAGCAACTAAAAGCAGAGTAGGATAAAAAGAAGAGAATATACAATGAATTCCAAAAACATCTATGAAGATCAGTCTTAATTAGATGAGCGGGGCTATTAGCTTTTTGCTTCTGAACAGTTTTGGCATCTCACTTTATCCTTTGAAGTTCAGAATGATTGGCATCTATAGGAAGTTAGAATTTAGATAGTGTTATTGATTCTCCTAGTTTAGTATGTTGATTCTTGAACACAGCTACTTTATGAGTCTTGGCCGTGGCCCTAAGCACTTTTTTTCCAGTATTACCACCGGATACATACATGCCACAGACACATAACTAGGTGAACCTTTTCAGATTGTGACTAAGCTTTGCTAAAGTCCCCAATTAGAGGTGTCCAGGGTTCTTAAGCACACTTTGTTTTTGCTTTGACTCTCGACTTTAACCGCTCAGTTTCAAGTTTTCACTTGACACCTTCATGCCACAAGCACATGGTTAGGGACAGCTTGGTTTAGCCGCTTAGGCCAGGATTTTATTCCTTTAGGCCCTCCTATCCACTGATGCTCAAAGCCTTGGATCTTTTTTATTACCCTTGCCTTTTGGTTTTAAGAGCTTTTGGCTTTTTCTTTTTCTTGCTCTCTTTTTTTTTTGCAAGCTTTGTTCTTCACTGCTTTTTCTTGCTTCAAGAATCATTTTTATGATTTTTCAGATTATCAAATAACATTTTTCCTTTTTCATCATTCTTTCAAGAGCCAACAATTTTAACATTCATAAACAACAAATTCAAAAGACATATGCACTGTTCAATCATTCATTCAGAAAACAAAAAGTATTGCCACCACATCAAAATAATTAAACTATTTTAAATTTGAAATTCATGTACTTCTTTTTCTTTTTCAGAAAACATTTTTCATTTAAGAAAGGTAATGGATTCATAGGACATTCATATCTTTAAGACATAGACACTTAGATACTAGTGATCATGTAATAAGACCCAAACATAAATAAACATAAAGCATAGTAAACGAAAATCAGAGAAATAAGAACAAGGAGATTAAGGAACGGGTCCACCTTAGTAAGGGTGGCATCTTCCTCTTCTTGAAGAACCAATGGTGCTCTTGAGCTCCTCTATGTCTCTTCCTTGTCTTTGTTGTTCCTTCCTCATAGCTCTTTGATCTGCAGTTAAATGCTCTACCACTGAACCTCTCCATCTCCCATGACTCGGGGGTGGAAGCAACTGCCTTCCTTTTCCTCTTTCTAGAGGTTTCTCCGGCCTTAGGTGCCATAAATGGTTATGGAAAAATAAAAAGCAACACTTTTTTCCACACCAAACTTAAAAGGTTTGCTCGTTCTCGAGCAAAAGAAGATAGAAGGGAGTAGAAGGGGAAGTGTGAATAGGTGGGTATGGGAGGGGAATGGTTTGAATTGGAATAGTGAGGTAGGTGGGGATCCTGTGGGGTCCATAGATCCTGAGGGGTCAAGGACTTAGCATCCCTGCTCCATTGAGGCATGCAAAACGCCCTTAGTGTGCAATCCTGGCGTTTAACACCAGACTGCTGCTTGTTTCTGGCGTTAAACGCCATCTTTTCCTCTTTCTTGGCGTTGAACGCCAACTTGGTGCTTATTTCTGGCGTTTAACGCCAACTTGATGCTTCTTTCTGGCGTTAAACGCCAGTTTGATGCTTCTTACTGGCGTTTAAACGCCAGTAAGCTCTTCCTCCAGGGTGAGCTGTTTTAATGCTGTTTTTGACTCTGCTTTGATTTTTGTGACTCCACATGATCATCATCCTAAAGAAAATATAAAATAAAAATGGAAAATAGAAAATTAACATAGATAAGGAAAAATTGGGTTGCCTCCCAATAAGCGCTTATTTATTGTCTTTAGCTGGACCTTGCAGAGCTTTTAATCTAGCCTCAGCCTTGAGCACACTTGCTCAATATTGCTTTCAAGATAATGCTTGATTCTCTATCCATTAACAATGAACTTCTTATCAGAATCAATGTCTTGAAGCTCCACATAGCCATATGGTGACACACTTGTAATCACATATGGTTCCCTCCACCGGGATTTCAGTTTCCCAGGGAATAGCCTGAGCCTAGAGTTAAACAACAGAACTTTCTGTCCTGGTTCAAAGACTCTAGATGACAGCTTTCTGTCATGCCACCTTTTTGCTTTCTCTTTGTAGAGCTTGGCATTTTCGAAAGCAGTGAGTCTGAATTCCTCTAGCTCATTCAGCTGGAGCAATCTTTTTTCTCCAGCTAATTTGGCATCAAAGTTTAGGAATCTGGTTGCCCAGTAGGCCTTATGCTCCAGTTCCACGGGCAGATGACATGCCTTACCATACACAAGCTGGTATGGAGAGGTCCCTATAGGAGTTTTGAATGCTGTTCTGTAAGCCCACAGAGCATCATCCAAGCTTCTCGCCCAATCCTTTCTACGGGTACTTACAGTCCGTTCCAGGATTCTTTTTATTTCTCTATTAGAGACTTCAGCTTGCCTATTTGTCTGTGGATGATACGGAGTTGCCACCTTGTGACTAATTCCATACCGGACCATAGCAGAGTAAAGCTGTTTGTTGCAGAAGTGAGTGCCCCATCACTAATTAGTGCTCTAGGGACACCAAACCTGCTGAAGATATGTTTTTGGAGGAACTTCAGCACTGTCTTAGTATCATTAGTGGGTGTGGCAATGGCCTCTACCCATTTGGATACATAGTCGACTGCCACCAGAATATAAGTGTTTGAGTATGATGGTGGGAAAGGCCCCATAAAGTCAATACCCCATACATCAAACAACTCAATCTCTAAGATTCCTTGCTGAGGCATGGCGTAACTGTGAGGCAGATTACCAGCTCTCTGGCACCTATCACAGTTACGCACAAACTCTCGGGAGTCTTTATAGAGAGTGGGCCAGTAGAAGCCACATTGGAGGACTTTTGTGGCTGTTCGCTCACCTCCGAAATGTCCTCCATATTGTGATCCATGACAATGCCATAGGATCTTCTGTGCTTCTTCTCTAGGCACACACCTACGGATTATTCCATCTGCACATCTCTTAAAGAGATATGGTTCATCCCACAGGTAGTACTTTGCATCAGTAATTAATTTTTTCTTTTGTTGCTTGCTGTACTCCTTGGGTATGAATCTTGCAGCTTTATAGTTTGCAATGTCTGCAAACCATGGTGTTTCCTGGATGGCAAATAGTTGCTCATCTGGAAAGGTTTCAGAGATCTCAATAGAAGGAAAGGACGTCCCTTCTACTGGCTCTATCCGGGACAGATGATCAGCCACTTGGTTCTCTGTCCCTTTTCTGTCTCTTATTTCTATATCAAACTCTTGCAGAATCAACACCCATCTTATGAGCCTGGATTTTGAATCCTGCTTTGTGAGTAGATATTTAAGAGCAACATGGTCAGTATACACAATCACTTTTGATTCTACTAAGTATGATCTAAACTTGTCAATGGCATAAACCACTGTAAGCAATTCTTTTTCTGTGGTTGTGTAATTTTTCTGGGCATCATTTAAAACACGGCTAGCATAATAAATGACATGCAGAAGCTTGTTATGCCTCTGACCCAGTACTGCACCAATGGCATGGTCACTGGCATCACACATTAGTTCGAATGGTAATGTCCAGTCTGGTGCAGAAATAACTGGTGCTGTGACTAGCTTAGCTTTCAGAGTTTCAAACGCCTGCAGACACTCTATGTCAAACACAAATGGCATGTCAGCAGCTAGCAGGTTGCTCAGAGGTTTTGCAATTTTTGAAAAATTTTTTATAAACCTCCTATAGAATCCTGCATGCCCCAGAAAGCTTCTGATTGCCTTAACATTGGCAGGTGGTGGTAATTTTTCAATTACCTCTACCTTAGCTTGATCCACCTCTATTCCCTTGTTTGAAATCTTGTGCCCAAGGACAATCTCTTTAGTCACCATAAAGTGACATTTTTGCCAGTTTAAAACTAGGTTAGTCTCTTGGCATCTTTTCAGAACTAGTGTCAGGTGATCAAGACAGGAGCTGAATGATTCTCCATATACTGAGAAGTCATCCATGAAGACTTCTAGAAATTTTTCCACCATATCAGAGAAAATAGAGAGCATGCATCTCTGAAAGGTTGCAGGTGCATTACACAGCCCAAATGGCATCCTTCTGTAGGCAAATACTCCAGATGGACATGTGAATGCTGTTTTTTCTTGATCCTGGGGATCTACTGCAATTTGGTTGTAGCCTGAATAGCCATCCAAAAAGCAGTAATAATTATGACCTGCTAGTGTTTCTAGCATCTGGTCTATGAATGGTAAAGGAAAATGATCCTTTCTGGTGGCTGTATTGAGCCTTCTATAGTCAAAACACATGCGCCACCCTGTAACTGTTCTTGTAGGAACCAGTTCATCTTTTTCATTAAGAACCACTGTCATACCTCTCTTTTTAGGGACAACTTGAACAGGGCTAACCCAGGGACTATCAGAAATAGGATAAATAATCCCAGCCT
>NC_029791.2:59839208-59925559 GCF_000816755.2 Arachis ipaensis
TCAATCACGCCTGATGGGTATTTAATGGAGCCATCAGCAAGTTGGAGACATATCTGGGTTGGTTTGACTTCTTCAGTTAAACCAAGCTTTCTGATAGTGGATGCAGGTATTAGGTGGATGCTTGTCCCAAGGTCACATAAACTTGTCTTGGTGCAATCACCCTCTAATATACATGGTATCATAAAGCTCCCGGGATCTTTAAGCTTTTCTGGGAAGCTTTTCAGAATGACTGCACTGCATTCCTCAGTGAGGAGAACTCTTTCAGCTTCTCTCCAATCCTTCTTATGACTCAAGATCTCTTTCATGAACTTGGCATAAGAGGGTATTTGCTCAAGTGCCTCTGCAAATGGAATCTTTATTTCTAGAGTCCTGAGATAGTCTGCAAAGCGAGCAAATTGCTTATCCTGCTCCTCTTGGCGGAGTTTTTGAGGATAAGGCATCTTGGCTTTGTATTCCTCAACCTTGGTTGCTGCAGGTTTATTTCCTACAGAAGTGGTTGGAGAAGCCTTTTTAGAGGGGTTGTTATCAGCACTTGTGTGTGTCTGATCCCTCACTGGCGTTTGAATGCCAGGGTTAGAAGCTTGATTGGCGTTAGACGCCAGCTTCTTACCTGTTTCTGGCATTTGAACGCCAGAACTGAGCTTCCATTGGGCGTTTGATGCCAGCTCCTTGCTTGTTTCTGGCGTTTGAACGCCAGAATTGTTCCTCTCTGGGCTCTTACTGTCCTCAGAGAGATTTTGGATAATATTTTGCTCATCCTCTGTCAGTTGTTCTTTTCTTGGTTTTCTGCTGCTTTTGAAGTGAGGTATTTAATGTTTTCCTACTTCTTAATTGAACTGACTGGCACTCTTCTGTTATCTGCTTTGATAATTGCTGTTTTGTCTGATTCAATTGTGCCTTCATTTTTTTATTAGCATTTTTAGTGTCTTGTAGCATCTCCTTGAGTTTCGCTAGCTGTTTTGTTAGAAAGCACAATTGTTGATTGAGTTTAGCAACTTGTTCTGGAGGACCAAGTTCAGTAGACATTGCTTTGGCTTCTTCTTTTATGGAGGACCCATTACTTATGTACAGATGCTGGTTTCTAGCAACTATATCAATAAGCTCTTGAGCCTCTTCAATAGTTTTCCTCATGTGTATGGATCCACCAGCTAAGTGGTCTAGGGACATCTGAGCTCCTTCTGTATGCCCATAGTAGAAGATGTCTAATTGTACCCATTCTGAAAACATTTCAGAGGGGAATTTCCTTAGCATTCCTCTGTACCTTTCCCAGGCATTATAAAGGGATTCATCATCTTCTTGTTTAAAGCCTTGGATGTCCAGCCTTAGCTGTGTCATCCTTTTTGGAGGAAAATATTGATTCAGGAATTTGTCTGATAACTGTTTCCATGTCCTTATGCTTGCTGTGGGTTAGTTATTTAACCACCTTTTAGCTTGATCTTTTACAGCAAATAGAAACAGTACCAATCTGTATACATCCTGATCTACCTCCTTGTCACGTACTGTGTCAGCAATTTGCAAGAATTGTGCCAGAAACTTAGTAGGTTCTTCCTGCAGAAGACCGGAATACTGGTAGTTTTGCTGCACCATGACAATGAGCTGAGGATTTAGCTCAAAACTGCCTGATTTGATGGGAGGTATACAGATGCTACTCCCATATACAGCAGTAGTAGGGTTAGCATATGACTCCAGAGTCCTTCTGGACTATTCATTTCCACTTAGGTCCATGATGGAGAAAGAGAGATGATGCCGATTGCAAATAAATTTTTTTTTTGAAAATTCGAAAACCGAAATTAAAATAAAATAAAATAAAATAAATGAAAAATGGACTATAATTTCGAAAATTAGAAGAAAAAAAATAAAAGAAAATTGAAAACTAAAATAATTAATTAAAAAGATTTGAAAAAGATGTGGGTGAGGATTTTCGAAAAAAAAAATGAAGAGAAAGAAATTGGTTAGGAAGTTTTGAAAAAGATATGTCCTAAAATTAAAGATACTTGTAAGAAAATAAAATAAAAAAGAAAAGATATGAAAAAGATTTGATTTTAAGATTTGAGATTAGAAAAGATAAGATAAGCTAGGTAAGAGAAGATAAGGAATTTAAATTAAAAAGTTTTGAAAATTTAATTTTAAATTTGAAAATTAAATTTTGAAATTTGAAATTTGAAATTTGAAATTTGAAATTTGAAATTTGAAATTTTGAATTTTGAATTTTGGAAGTTGAAATTTGAAATTTGAAATAAGATAAGATAAGTTTTTGAAAAAGATATGATTTTTTTGAAAAAGATTTGAATTTTGAAAATTTAAAACTTAAGATAAGATAAAATAAAAATTTTAAAATAAAATCTGAATTTTTAAAAGGAAAATTCGAAAAATCAATTAAAATAAAGGAAAAAGATATTTTTGAATTCAATGAGGAAAGAGAAAAACTATAAAAAGATACAGAACTTAAAATTTTTAGATCAATGCTCCTTATTTTCGAAAATTTTGAGGAGAAACACCAAGGAACACCAAACATAAAAATTTTAAGATCAAAACACAAGAAAGACTCAAGAACACCTTGAAGATTCACAAGAACACGAAGAACAGAAATTCAAAGACTCAAAGGACTCAAGAACATGAAAAAAAGAATACCAAACTTAAAATTTTTAGAAACCAAAATAAATTTTTCGAAAACTAAAGAAAAATTAACAAGAGAACACCAAACTTAAAGTTTGGCACAAGATTTAATCAAAGAAAAAGTATTTTTAAAAAAAGTTTTAAAAAGAAGATAGCCAATTACCAAGAACATAAGCACAACGCTCTAGCCAATTGAGCTATAAATTTAACGTGTTTTAATAAGGTATTTAATAAATAAATATTTTATTTTTATTTTTTTATTTTTTATTTTTTATTTTTTATTTTTTTATACTAATAATTCGAAAATGCATAACAAAAACAAGAAAAATCACAAAACAAGAAAAACTAAAGATCAAACAAGGAAAATAAACAAGAACAACTTGAAGATTAAGAAAAAACAATGAACACAAATTCGAAAATTTAAAAGAAAATAAAAACATGCAATTGAAACCAAACTTAAAATATGAAACTAAACTCAAACAGAAAAACTTAATTATCAGTTTATAAAATTTTCGAAAAATTTAAAAAGAGAAAATAAGGATTTAAAAAAAAATTTCAACCAAAAACAATAATAGAAGACTCTAAACCAAAAAGAAAAATTTTTTCTAATATAAGCAACAAAATAAACCGTCAGTTGTCCAAACTTGAACAATCCCCGGCAACGGCGCCAAAAACTTGGTGCACGAATTGTAAATCACACTTTTTACAACTTCGCACAACTAACCAGCAAGTGCACTGGGTCGTCCAAGTAATACCTTACATGAGTAAGGGTCGAATCCCACGGAGATTGTTGGCTTGAAGCAATCTATGGTTATCTTGTAACCCTTAGTCAGGATATCAATTATAATTGTCAGTTTGAATTACGAAGAATAAAAGAGCTTGAAATAAATACTTGTTATGCAGTAACGGAGAATATGTTGGAGTTTTGGAGATGCTTTGTCCCCTGAATTTCTGCTTTACTACTGTCATCTTCTTCACGCACGCAAGTTTCCTCCTACGGCAAGCTGTGTGTTGGTGGATCACCGTTGTCAATGGCTACCATCCGTCCTCTCAGTAAAAATGGTCCAGGTGCGCTGTCACCGCATGGCTAATCATCTGTCGGTTCTCACTCATGCTGGAATAGGATCCATTGATCCTTTTGCATCTGTTACTACGCCCAACCCTTGTGAGTTTGAAGCTCGTCACAATCATTCAATCCCTGAATCCTACTCGGAATACCACAAATAAGGTTTAGACTTTCCGGATTCTCAAGAATGCTGCCAATGGATTCTAGCTTATACCACGAAGATTCTGATTAAGGAATCCAAGAGATACTCATTCAATCGAAGGTAGAACGGAGGTGGTTGTCAGGCACGCGTTCATAGGCTGAGGATGGTGATGAGTGTCATGAATCATCACATCCATCATATTGAAGTGCGAATGAACATCTTAGATGGAAACAAGCGTGTTTGAATAGAAAACAGAAATAATTGCATTAATTCATCGAGACACAACAGTGCTCCTCACCCCCAACAATGGAGTTTAGAGACTCATGCTGTCAAAGAGTACAAAGTTTAGATCTAAAAATGTCATGAGGTGCAAAATAAATCTCTAAAAGTTGTTTAAATACTAAACTAGTGACCTAGGTTTATAGAAAATGAGTAAACTAAGATAGATAGTGCAGAAATCCACTTCTGGGGCCCACTTGGTGTGTGTTGGGGCTGAGACTTGAGCTTTACACATGCCTAGGCTGTTTCTAGAGTTAAACACCAGGTTGTAACCTGTTTCTGGCGTTTAACTCCAACTTGTAACCTGTTTCTGGCGTTTAATGCCAGAATGCAACATAGAACTGGCGTTGAACGCCAGTTTACGTCGTCTATCCTTGAGCAAAGTATAAACTATTATATATTGCTGGAAAGCCCTGGATGTCTACTTTCCAACGCAATTAAGAGCGCACCAATTGGAATCCTATAGCTCCAAAAAATCCATTCCGAGTGCAGGGAGGTCAGAATCCAACAGCATCAGCAGTCCTTTTTCAGCCTGAATCAGATTTTTGCTCAGCTCCCTCAATTTTCAGCCAGAAAATACCTGAAATTACAGAAAAACACACAAACTCATAGTAAAGTCCACAAATGTGATTTTTATTTAAAAAATAATAAAAATATAATAAAAAGTGACTAAAATATATTAAAAACTACCTAAAAACAATGCCAAAAAGCGTATAAATTATCCGCTCATCATGCCTCAATGAACATTTTGTTTGATTCATATGACTTGGCCATCATATGTGTTTAATTTATCTCTTGTTAGGCATAGTGTATGAATTGTGCAACTTTAATTATGACTCTTGATGGTAATTAAGTAAAGTCACCAATGCATTGTGTTGTGTGGAAATCAATTGCCATTGTTCATTTCGGAATTTGAATTCGGTAATCACTTTACAATTGTTCAACTTTAGATGATGTCTTGATCAAACATATTTTGGCCTTAACTTAGAACATTGCACATTTGGTTACCACTTCTTGAGGATGAGCAATTGACGCTTCATTTTGAGTGAATGGTTGTTGTTGTTGTACACTCTTTTGCTAATGAAATTTCTTGTCGACAACCTCAATGCCCATTACATTCAAAGCATGTTAATAAACCAAATGGTGCGAGCTTGAAGTTGCTTTTATGTCCATGCTTTAGCCTTGCAACTTTAGCACTTAATTGAGAAGCAGTGAGCTTTGACTGTTAAACAGTGTGATTGTCGTGGTATCCGGCCGGTGTGTGTGTTGCAACCGCGCGCATCATTGGAATATATACACTGTGCTTTTGTAAATCACACTACTTTTAGAGCTTCTTTTAACTTTGTTAGTGCTTTCTCAGCAATTTTGTTTTATTGTTGCCCTAAGATCTCAAAAATCTTTTATTTAATTTTTAGGATGCGCAAGAAGGGTAAGGCACCAGTTACTTCGCCGGTTGAACAAACTACCACTCACTCCCCTGATATTTGGTGGCATCGCCAAGGTGCTAAACCGAATACCCTAGTTAACCAAAGAGCCGACTCTCAATACGAGGCTATTGAGAAGCGCACAATCCATTGGGAGCGGCCGTTGAAGGTTCCAAGCTAGTACAAGGCAACCATTCATCAAGAGATTGCCTCGCTTCATTGAGAATTTCTCGAGCGAGAACCCATTGAAGTCAATGAAACTATGGTGCGGGAATTCTATGCGAACTACCAAGCTTGGGAAGCAAAGTCAGTATTTCTCTGGGGAAAGATGTTGGATACATCCAATCAAGCTCTAGAAGCTATTCTGAATATCCCCCATATTTCGCTTGAGAAGGATGATTATTTCAAGTTAAAATTGGATGTCTTCAAAGGAAGAATATCTCTGACTCCCATTCTTGAGAGAATAGGCCATCTTGGTGTATCTTGGGAGTATAGCAAAGAGAGGAATTCTGCTCCCACTAGCATTGCATACTCTGATTTGAATGGTTAAGCTCATATATGGCATCAGATTATGGCGGACTACATCATCCCGAGCACCCACACTACCCATGTGAGATTCAGAACTGCTTTGTTGCTTTGGGCTATTATGCAAGGGAAGCATATAGCCATTGTACCTTTGTTGCGCAAATCGATATAGAAATTGGTTGAGAAGAAGAATATCAACATTCTATTTCCGTCAATGGTGATGCGCTTAGCAAACGCAGCTGGGGTAGAGAGGCGACCAATGGATATCATGTTCGAGTTTCTAAGGGGCAATAAGTTCATTCTGAGGGGAGAATTAGATGGATCATTAGAAAAGACACCCTCGAAGAAGAAGGCTCCCGTAGCACCACCATCAAGTCTAGTAACCTCATCAATTCCTTTACTGATTCTCCGGTCTCTTTTGGATGTATTCCGAGACATCTTGCACGATATCCACCGCATGGAGCATTTGGAGCACAAGCATTTTGAGTGGATTGCGGCAAAGCTAGAAGGAAGAGGCCCCGGCCCAGCTCCTTAGGCTTCATACGAGCTAGTTGGGGAAGAGTATGATGATGGTAACCCACCCACTCCCGATACCACCAGCTAAAGGTGGTCCCGAAGTTCTTATTCTCCCTGATCCTAAGCAAGCACGGAGGACCGTGCACGAACTAAGTGTGGGGGTAAAAATTTCTTTTCTCGAATCACTTTGCAATACTCTTTTTAGTTCTTTTTTATGAATTTTAGTAGCGTTATTTTCATTGCATCTTAGTTGGTTTGTTTGTAGATATCTCTTTATAGTTCATAGTTATATGGTAGTTAATGCTTGCATGTTGCATGATAGAATGAAAAGTTTGGTGAAATACCAAGAAATTTCCATGAAATCTTTCTTAGGGCATACCATCGGTTGAATTGAAAAATTTTGTGTTTTCTAACTTGTTTGAAGTATTTTGTTTGTAGACCATAGGAAAGAGCTAGAACAACATGTCTTGTAAGCTTTGAGCCTTGATAGATGGTTGCATTTTTCAACCATAATGTTTGTTCTAGTGTGGTTTTACTCCTTTTTTTATTGTGATTATTGATTTGCATGATTCTTTATATCCTGTATTTGTTGTTTGGATGCATTTAGCATGATTGAGGCCATATTTATTGTTAAACTCACCGACCTATATGGCCAACCCTTGTACTCACCATTGTGAACCCTGTTGAGCATGTAATTCCCTTTTGTTCTGTTTTCAGCACATTATTTCCCCTTAAGTGAAAAACCATTAATGTCCTTGAATTGCTCTTTGATTAGCTTGGGTGGATTAGTCTGTATGTTCTAAGTGTGGGGGAATTGATGGGGAGCATTGGTGATAGAAGCATGGGATTCATTGTGAAAAAATTGGCAATTGGAAAAATGCTCATGTGTTCTTTGTTTTAAGTCATATGCATCTCTTGTGCATATGTTCATGTTTTGAAAAGGAAGTGCATGAGTAAGGTAAGATAAGAGGAAAATTTGGGTAGATAGGTTGCATTGTTATGAGTATATAGGTAATATAGGATTAGGTGGACACTTAAGCTAATCAAAGAACTAATTCTTTAAGTCCACTTAACCATACTTATCCTACCTAAACCCTGGCCACATTACAACCCTCGAAAGACCTCATGATATTTGTCTTTCATGCATCAAATACTAATTAATTGTTAAATGAAGTGTAAATCTTTGAAAAGCATGATAAAAAGAGAATTGAGTGATTAAAACCCTAAACACTGAGCGAATTGAGTGAATACACATCCGGTGAGGGGTTCGATCGCTCAATTCTATGTTCTTGCATCTCATGTTGTATCTTCTTGCAAGTTATTTGTTGATTAGTGATGAGCGGATAATTTATACGCTTTTTGGCATTATTTTTATGTAGTTTTTAGTAGGATCTAGCTACTTTTTAGTATATTTTTATTAGTTTTCAAGAAAAATTCACATTTCTGGACTTTACTATGAGTTTGTGTGTTTTTTTGTAATTTCAGGTATTTTCTGGCTGAAATTGAGGGACCTGAGCAAAAATCTGATTCAGAGGCTGAAAGGACTGTAGATGTTGTTGGATTTTGACCTTCCTGCACTCGAAATGGATTTTCTGGAGCTACCAAAACCCAATTGGCGCGCTCTTAATTGCGTTAGAAAGTAGACATCCTGGGCTTTCCAACAATATATAATAGTTCATACTTTGCCCGAGTTTTGATATCGTAAAATGGCGTTTGAACGCCCACTTTCTACCCTATTCTGGCGTTAAACGCCAGAACTGGCATAAAAGCTAGAGTTAAACACCCAAATTGGCACCAAAGCTGGTGTTTAACTCCAAGAAGAGTCTCTACACATGAAAGCTTCAATGCTCAGCCCAAGCACACACCAAGTGGGCCGCGGGAGTGGATTTCTACACTATCTGCACTTAGTTACTTATTTTCTGTAACCCTAGTTACTAGTTTAGTATAAAAACTACTTCTAGAGATTTATTTTTGGTATCCAGTTTTCATATTTCAAAACTGAGACCATTGATCACGTTTAGGGGGCTGGCCATTCGGCCATGCCTAGACCTTTCACTTATGTATTTTCAACGGTGGAGTTTTTACACCCCATAGATTATGGTGTGGAGCTCTGCTGTTCCTCATGAATTAATACAAAGTACTATTATTTTTCTATTCAACTCAAGCTTATTCTTATTCTAAGATATTCATTCGCACACAAGAACATGATGAATGTGATGATCAAGTGACACTCATCACCATTCTCACTTATGAACGCGTGCCTGACAAACACTTCCGTTCTACATGAAAACAAGCTTGAATGCATATCTCTTAGCCTCCTGGTTCACGATCAGAGTCTTCGTGGTATAGGCTAGAATTATTGACGGCCATTCCTGAGATCCGGAAAGTCTAAACCTTGTCTGTGGTATTTCGAGTAGGATCTGGGAAGGGATGACGGTGATGAGCTTCAAACTCGTAAGTGTTGGGTGTAGTGATAGACGCAAAAGGATCAATGGATCCTATTCCAACATGAGTGAGAACCGACAGATGATTAGCCGTGTGGTGACAGCGCATTTGGACCATTTTCACTGAGAGGACAGATGGTAGCCATTGACAACGGTGATCCCCCAACATACAGCTTGCCATAGAAAGGAGTATGAATGATTGAATGAAGGCAGTAGGAAAGCAGAGATTCAGAAGAAGCAAAGCATCTCCATATGCTTATCTGAAATTCTCACCAATTAATTACATAAGTATTCCTATCTTATTTTATATTTTATTTATATTTTAATTATCTTAAATCCCATAACCATTTGAATCTGCCTGACTGAGATTTACAAGATGACCATAGATTGCTTCAAGCCGACAATCTCCGTGGGATCGAACCTTACTCACGTAAGGTTTATTACTTGGATGACCCAGCGCACTTGCTGGTTAGTTGTGCAGAGTTGTGAAAAAGAGTTAAGATTACGATCGTGCATACCAAGCTGTTGGCGCAGTGTGATTTACAATTTCGTGCACCAATTAGTCTTCAAAAGTTCAATTCCATCCCTTGGATATTAGTCTTAATGCATAAACTCTTTGCATTTGCCCCAAAGCTTTCTTGTGATGGATTGAAATTTCATGGTTTGTTTTACCAACTCCGTGCATAGTACATGGTAGTAGTAACCCTTAGGATAGTTCATGCATTTAGGTAGTACATAGAATAAATCATTTTCCTTTCATTTATTTCCTCTGAGTGTGTTTAGCATGAAGAGATGCTAGTGCTTAAGTGATGGGATATTTTGGTGAGAAACGAATCTCTCACTAAACATCACAATCCAACCGGCAAGTGTACCGGGTCGTATCAAGTAATAAAAACTCACGGGAGTGAGGTCGATCCCACAGGGATTGAAGGATTGAGCAATTTTAGTTTAGTGGTTGATTTAGTCAAGCGAATCAAGTGTTGGTTGAGTGATTTGTGACTTGCAGAATGTTGTTAGGGGGCTAACGTTGGCTCAAACGTAGGGAGCCCAGGGAGTACTTCATGCCCAACGTTAGCCTCCAAGTTAGGGGGCTAACGTTGGGGCTAACTTCATGCCTCCAAGTTCAATTTCACTTATTCCATTCTTCACTTCTAGCCATTCCTCTTTGCTTCAACCTTTCTCCAAACTTTCTTCACCTATCATTAATCAACCAAACTCATCAAAGCTATGCTCAAAATCATGAGATCTTCATTCTTTCATAATATGCAACAAATATAGCATAAAACCTCATGAAATGGCATAAATTCATATATGGTTGGTTTAATCAAGGGAAACATGAAAATCTACTCAATTAGCTTGCTTGTAGCTCAAGAAAGTGCATAATTCTAATGAAAACTAAAGAAAAAGACTAGCTAAAATAGGCTACGATGACTTGTCATCACAACACCAAACTTAAAGCTTGCTTGTCCCCAAGCAAGAAATAGATTTATGCTCCAAGGTTCTTTCAATTAAGATGGATTGAGGAATACTAGTAAAGTGCAGTGAGTGAAGTGATCAAGTATCAGTGGGGTGCACTCTAAATCATATGTTCATGCAAGGGCTTCAGTGCTCACTAGTCCTTACATATTGGGAGTCTTAGGTCTTTAGGATTTTCATCCAAATGGTACCATGGAGATCTCTTTATATGTAATCACCTTGAAGCAGCTTAAAGTTTCTGTGCTTTGGCCTCGACTCTAAGTATCATGTCTCAAGGCGGCTCTTTAGATAAGCTTTCAATCAATACTCCTAAACCAGTTGGTTTTAAGGTATTAGGTGTTGAAGCACCCCTGAGGATTTACTTGCTCAAGCCTCTTTCCTTGACACACTTCAACCACAAGCATTTTACTAGGCTAACAACTCTTTGAGTTTTTGTTTCTTTCTTTCTTTTTCTGCCTAGTAATTGATGCTCAGAGCCTTGGGCCATATTCTTTTTGTTTTTGTATTTTCTTTTCTTTCTTTTGTTTTGTTTGCTGCTTCTTGGATCAATAAATTTTTGAGAATCTCCACAATACTTCCTTGAACTTCATGTCCCGCCTATGAGCTCCCATGCAAGTTTTCACAAGCATGCAACCTCAATACATAATCATACAACTAGAACCACCACTTCTCCTAATCTTTTGCTTGCCTCAAAATTGTTTAATTCCTCAATTCTTCCTTTCAAAGAACTTTCATGTGATGCATTCTTGGAAATGGAGTGTAAACAAGTTTTGAAGATAAGAATGTTGTGAATGATCAGACACCTTGCTTATTGAATTATAAAGAAAGACTATGCTATGCAGGCAGGGGTAAATAATAAAAAAAACTATGCTATGCAGATAGGCAGGGCAGATCAGGATACAATCCAACTTTCAATCACAGCAATATTTGATGTAAAACAATCACTTAACAATACAACCTGTTGGAGTTCAATTGCTTTCCTTTTTCTCATCATCATTGTTGCTGACCTTCATGTTCATCTTTCTCCTTTTTGATGATGTTCAAACCTCCAAAAGCTTGTATGACATTCTGCAATTATATTTGAAAGTTGCTTGTTCCCCAAGCACTTGAAAAATGGTTAGCTTGCATGATTTATTTGTGGGCCTTTGTACTTACTTTGGTGTGGGAACACCAAACTTAGTACCTTGCCAATGCATCAGATTAACCATGTGTAAAACTCTTTTTCTTTTTCAAAAATGAAAAAACTGAAAACTAGGAAACAGCAGAATAGTTAACTAGTTCATCCATCATGCTTGAAGCCATCATTATGCAGAGAGTGAGAATGTGTTTTATAATGGGATTTTGGTGAAACACCAAACTTAGAATCCTGCATTCTCCTTTAGATTGTTTTGGTGTGCAACACCAAACTTAGCTTCTTGCAATATAGATAAAACTAATTAACCTTTTTATTGAAATAGATATGAAAAGATAGTTACCTCTGGTTGGGTTGCCTCCCAACAAGCGCTCTTTTATTGTCACTAGCTTGACATCCTCTGTGCTTGCTTATTTCAGATTCTGAGTTTTCTTCTCCTTGTCCCATTGTCCATCTAAGTGAGGCTTTGCTTCCTTCGTACTTGTTTCTGTGGGGTTTTTGGCTAATTGTTCTATTTGTTTGGAGAGCTGCCCAATCTGCCTCTCCAGGTTCTTCAATGAGGCTTCATGGTTTTTGTTTGTTATTTCTTGGTGTTTTATCATTTTTTCTGTCAAGGTCTCCAAGTTTGTGAGTCCATGATAGTGTTGTGAAAGTTGTTGGTTGTGAGGTATTTGAGGTTGGGAGGGTGGGCAGTGTGGTTTTTGCAAGTTTGGGAAATAATTGTTGTAGTTGAAGTTCCTTGGTTCCTGATGTTGAGGTTCCCTCATTCTTAGATAAGCATATGGTTTCCATGGTGGGAACTGTGCATTCACTGTAGTGAAGTGGAGAAAATCGAGTTGTCTAGCCATTGACTCCAATTATTGCTGAGTTTGCTGATGTAGCTGTTTGCTTTGATTCATGACTGCCTTCACTCCTTCATAATTCATTGTATCTTCCTCCAAAGTTGCGTTCGGTGGTGTCTCAAATGAGTATTGGTTGTTGGTTCTCTTGTTGTTGAACCTTGCAGTTCCTTGACTAGTTGCTGTTGCTCTGAGTAAATCATTTGAGGAGTGCTCTACTGCTCTTCTCATCTCTGGGGTTAATCCTTCATAAAATGCTTGGAAAGCCACTTTGTCATTTGCTTTCATGTATCTTTCCCATACTTTGAGCAATGGTTCTTCCTCTCCTTGCATGAATGGATGTGTTCCCTCTTTCATCTTGATGTTTTGTCGGGATGTAGAGAATTTGGCTAGAAATTTGACAACCAGACCATCCCAACTAGTGATACTTCCTTGGGGAAGAGTTTCAAGCCATTGTGCTGCCTCATCCTTTAGTGAGAAAGGGAATAGCAAGAGCTTGTAGATATCATGATTGACAACATCACAGATCCTCAGAAAATTAGACAAATGCTGTTCAGAATCTTCCAGGGGATTTCCACCATAAGAACAATTGTTCTCTATTAGTGTAATGAGTTGTGGCTTCATGTTGTGATGTTCTTCTTTCTCAGAAACTCCTTCTTCCCTGTGACATATAGATCAATCAATAGAAAACACAGTGATTCTCTTGAAAATTGGATGTAGCCGGTTGGGACAAAACTTCAAACAGTTAGTGGGTTAGTCAAAAATTAAAGAAAAAGTGCTTGATCTAGATTACCACCTCACTTAATCATTGTCAATCTAATCAATCCCCGGCAACGGCGCCAAAAACTTGATGGGATATTTTGGTGAGAAACGAATCTCTCACTAAACATCACAATCCAACCGGCAAGTGTACCGGGTCGTATCAAGTAATAAAAACTCACGGGAGTGAGGTCGATCCCACAGGGATTGAAGGACTCTTAAAGTGCAAGGAATATAAATTGCTTGAAATGTAAAGGGAATTGGGGAATGGATTTGCAGAATTTAAACAAGGAAAAACTAAATTGCATCAAACAGAAGAGGGAAAGGGAATTGGGATTGAACCGGATCATGAAGCAGTAAAGTAAATGAACAGAAAAAGAAATAAGCAGGGAATTGAAATGAGAAATTCAGATCTCAGGACCCAGAGACTAGAAAACCAAGTCTAGATCTCAATGCCTTCCAGCTCAAGAAAGTGCATAATTCTAATGAAAACTAAAGAAAAAGACTAGCTAAAATAGGCTACGATGACTTGTCATCATTAAGTGTGGGAGAATTGATGAATCCATATTTGATGATGATTTTTGGTTGAAATTGAATGGATTCCATTATATAAACTTGCACTTATTCCACTAAATAGTATGCATTTGAACTTTCCTCCTAAATTTGTGCTTGATTATGAAAACATGCTCTTTTGTACCTAATTTGATTAATTTTATTCCAATTACCTTCCATTCGATGCCTTGATGTTATTTGTGAGTGATTTCAGATGAATAAGGTAGGAATGGCTTGGTGGGAATGGAAGAGGAGCACCATTCGATGCCTTGATGTTATTTGTGAGTGATTTCAGAGGTATAAGGCAGGAATGGCTTGGAGAAAATGAAAGAAGAGCATTCAAAGTGGAGGAAGCATGAAGAATCAAACATGCGTGTGCACAGACATGCGTGCGTACGCACAGCCATCGAATCAGAGCCACGCGTGCGCGTGAGCCGCGTCACGAATCCAATCAAGCATCACCTAGTATGCGTGCACACAACCTCCTGTGCGTACGCAATGGTCGAGATTTTTCGCAGAGTGTACGGATGCACACGTCTATGCGTCCGCACAGGTGGACGCACATGCCTTCATTAAAATAGCATGTGACTCGCGATTTTAATGGATTTGAGGCACATTTCTGAAGCAATTTAGCTCATAAGGAAGGGAGAATGAAGGGCATAACATAGCATAACATTAATGTAGCTTAGGAGTAGTGGTAGATAGTTTTTAGTGTAGTTTTTCTTTAAGTTTTTCATCATCTTCTCTACTAGGGTTTATACTAGGGTTTTGCATTCAAGTGCCATTTCAATTTTGATCTTGGATTTTGCTAATTCCCATTGTAAGTATCTCTTGCTATTACCCTTTATGGTTACATTGTTCTTACACTTTCTTATAATTCAAGTTATAGTTCAATTTAACTTCTCCTTTGCAATTTCTATTTCTTGTTGATGAAATTGATCTTTGATGATTGTTACATGCTTTCTTGAGTCTTTATCGTTGATTGAGATCATTTGTTGCTTTTGGTTTCAAGCTTTTTCTCATTTTTCCCATGTTTAAGCTTTTTGCCCACCAAGTGTTTGACAAAATGTCAAGCAAGATTTTGGGCTAGTTTTCTATCTCTTGGCTGGGGGAAAGTGAGTAATTGGATTTCTAGAGTTGGAGTGTCCAACATTTAGTGTCAATTTTGGATTGTTAATTGTTCTTGTTCCCACTAACGCTAAGTTGTTGCTAAGTTAATTAGCAAGCAATTTAGGATTTGTGGGTTAAGAACACTTATACTCATTTAACTTTCTCTCTGATGTGAGGTTAACCAAGTAAGATTGATCCATTCTAGTTGGCACAGTTGTGGTTCCAACAAGGAAAAGATCCTTAGCTCACTCCAAGCCAAGATGCCTTTTATGCTTCAATTCCTTTATACACATTTACGTTAGTTCCTTTTATACTTTACTTGTCTATATTGCATAGTCACTTCCTTAATTCCTTTATTAGTTCATTTATTACAATTTTGCATGTTCTTTCATTGCTTTATATGTTTATCTCTTCATTACAAACCCAAACCCCATGATCCTCTGGTAAGAAAATTCTTGTCGGTTTAGAATCAATCAAAACAAGAATGAATTCGTTGGTAGCATAGTCCAAACCAACAATGAATTCTCAATATCAAATAACAAATTCAATACAAAGTAACCGAGATCAAGAGTAATTCAACCTCGGGTCGTTCTCCCTAGGAATGCAAATGAAGTGTTTCTCTTTCGGTTGTTAAGAGGACAAAAGGGGTTTTTGAATTAAAGAACGAAAGATTAAAGAAACTAAGTAATAAAAGAACTAAGCAATGATCAAAATTGATATTAATGCACATAAAGGGAAAACAAGATTAAGATCAAAACTAGTGAGAATACTATAAATGCAACAAAAGAGCCTTGGCTTGGAAATGAGAATCCAAGGAATCCTATCATCATGATAACCACAACTATGATAATTATGATGAGTCAATCTCACCTAGTTAACCCCAACCATCGAGGAGTAAGTCAAGCGAGCATAATTGACCTCAATCCATAAGTCCTAACCAACTTACCAAACTTGTTGGTAAAGGGCTAGCGTCAATGGAAACAAGAGTCAACTAACTACCCAAGAATTACTACTAAATGTCGGACATTATAACTCTAGTATCCTAGGAACTCGAACCACAAGCCAAGGTGGGAAAGTCTACTTGAAATCTAGAGTTGGCATTTTCACAAACACCTTGTGTGCATGAAAGTAAAACATGGAAAATTACAAAGTAAAATGGAAAACTATGACCAACTATCAACAAAACCAATTATAGACAAGTAATCAAACATAAAGGAAGCATGAAACATTAAATTCATCAATCAAAACTTCAAGAAACACAAAATTGCAAATATGAACAAGTAACTTGAACCAAAAGGAAATGAAAGTAAAGACAATGTAATTAAAGAAGAAATTGAGAATACTTACAATTAAATATGATCAAAATCCAAAAGAAAAGCTTGCTGTAAAATGCTACAATGGAAATGGAAATTAAACCCTAAGAGAGAAGTGATACTCTACTCTTACTCTTAATACTATGAAATTAAACTATCTAAGTGAGCTCCCTAAGCTAATTGCTTTCATATGAGATGTTGCCCCCTTGATATAGCCTTTGATTTCAGTCTCAAGCCTTCAAAAATGGGCCAAGAGAGCCCCAAAATCGCGAGTGCACGTGCATTTTTAATGAAGGCACGCATTGGTACCTGTCCGGACGCACAGACGTATGCGGCTACACACTCGGCTGAAAATTGACCTGTGCGTACTCACAGGTGCTTGTGCGCACGCACACATAGAAATACTCACTTGTGCGCCCGCACGCAGGGCACTTCGTTGTGTGTTCTTTTCCTTGTTTTCTTCATGTTTTCTCCCTTGTACATGTTTTCTTCCACTTTTGGCCATCCATTCTTGCCTCTAAGGCCTGAAATCACTCACAAACCATCTAACGGCATCGAATGACATAAAAGTGGAATTAAAAATCTTTAATCTAAGCACTAAAATGCATATTTTCATATTTAGAATCAAATTAGGGATCAAACACACAAGTATGCTATTTTGGTGCTTAAGTGTGAGTTCATATGCTAGAATCTATTCAAATCAAGCCAAAATATATCAGAAAATATGGAGTCATCATCCTCACAACCAAGATTGCACACTCATTGGTCTCAAGTGTCCTTGGGAGATGACTCGGGAATTGAAACTCCTAGAATTGAATTGGTTTTAAATTGTGACATATCTTTAGATTAAACATTTTGATGTGGTAGATTGATCGTTGGTCTAGGCTATACCTTCAACGATAAGATTCTAATTTGTGAAAACCTTGAATGACGGTGAATCCGGCCGTCGTCAAATTTGGCGCCGTTGCAGGGGAATCATCTCAAGTGCAATGAGTGCTAAAATTTTGGTTGTTGTGAATATGTAAATAGTGTGAATATTTGGTTTTTGTTTGCTACTTGGTACTACTTTGTAGATATTGTTCCCATCTAGCTAGTCTTGGTAGTTGGTAATTGTTAGGTTAGTTTATGTTTATTTGTCTATTCCTGTTTTGCTTTTCATAATTGCATGCTTCTATTGTTTCCTCAGTTGAATGACACGGTCGCTTCCAGACCCGAGCTTGGCCCCTTTTGATCCAGAAATAGAAAGAACTTTAACTCATATTAGGCAAGCTCAGCGCCGGCTAGCATTCGTGAATAGTGAATCGGGCTTGCTTGAATAGCACTCCAATTCACTATCACCATCAATCCGTGACAATCATTCATCAATCAATGAGGAAACGTTATATTCATCTGTGGGGAGTGCTGAAATCTCTGTGAGTGACTCAGGTGATGACACCATGGCGGATCCACCTCGTAGAATCACCTTAATGGAAGCCGGAGCTCCTGATATTAACTTGCAACCAATAAATCCGATATCCGGCTTTGGATCCAAATTTTGAGCTTAAAACCGGCACAATAAACTTGCTCCCCAAGTACAATGGACTGCCTGGGGAGGATCCTCTTAAGCATCTTAAGGATTTTCAAGTTGCATGCTCCACTGCGAGACGACATGGTGCAGATGAAGTAGCAGTTTTGGTGTTCGCTTTCCCCTTCTCTTTGGAGGGAAAAGTGAAAGAATGGTTTTATACTCAACTGGGAAATGTGATTTCTGATTGGGACTTATTGCGTAAGGAATTTCTGGAAAAGTTCAACCTACCACAAAAGACAGACAAGCTACAAAAGCAGATCTCTTGCATTGTGCAATGAGACGGGGAGACTCTTTATGAGTACTGGGAGAGATTCAAAAAGTTATTGGAAGCTTGCCGCCACCATCGTATTGACGAGTTGGTCCTTATTAGCTATTTCTGTCAAGGGTTGAACCCCCAAGATAAGCTTCTCCTAGATGCCTCTATTGGAGGATCCCTTACTAAAAACAAGACTGCCGAGGAAGCTTGGGAGATCATAGCGGATTTGGCGGATTCTACTCAACACTCAAGGGCAAGAAACCCACAACCAAAAGCTTTAAGTGAAGTTTCTCCCTCCGGAGATGCCATTTTGACAGACCCTCGGTGAGATGACAATTTTTTTGAGATAAATCACCCAAGGGCAACAAATCCCTCAAGCCTTGATAGCTCCTCCACCTTAAGCCTTGCTAGCTCCTCCATCTCAACCCCCAAGAATTGAAGGACCACTAAGAGCATGTGGTATTTGTGCTTGTAACAACCATTACACTGATGAGTGCCCTCAACTCCAAGAGGACACTACATTAGCGGTAGCCAATTCATATCCACAAAGACCCAACTACAATCAACATGGAGGAAATCAAAACCAAAGGTGGAGGGATAATTCTAATCAATGGTAGAACCAAGCCCCACAAGCTCAACCTTACCCAAGCCAATAAGCCTACTATCATCAAGCTCCTCAAGGTCAACCACAATACCAACAATCCTACCAACACCCTCCACAATCTCAACCTCAAGGGAGGTATCAACATCTAAATAGCAATAGTAGATCTAATCCTCCTCAAGGCAATCAAGGTCCTCTTCCTAATCAACCCTACATGAATGACACACTCCAAACCTTTATGCAAGAGCAACGGGAATTTCACAAGAAACAAGAAGCCTATATGTCTACAATTGCCGAAGCACTCACCCGTTTGACTCTTTCTCCCTCCTACTACACAAAATGCCCAACAAGCATCAACTTCTAGTGGTTTGCCCTCACAAGCTCAACCGAATCCTAAGGGAAGCATCAACGCTATTACCCTTAAGAGCGGCACCAAGTTGGATGAAATTGGTGTTGTGCCTTTAGGAGAGCATATGGGAGTGATGAATGATGAAGAGAAAGATGTTGAGAAGGATGGGGAGGAGCCACTCAAGGCCAAGGAGCCGAAGAGGAAAAATCCAATTGAAGAGTCTATGCCCATTCCATTCCCAACCTTGGCGAAGAATGCGAAGAAGCAAGAACAACTTGACCCCAACATGGTGGAAATATTTAAGAATGTTGAAGTCACCGTCCCTCTATTTCAAGCCATTCAACAAGTGCCCAAGTATGCCAAGTTCCTCAAAGATGTTTGTACCCACAAGAAGAAAATTGGCGAGCTCAACAAAAGGCCGGTAGATGATTCTATCTCTTCTTTAATTCCTGAAAAATAAAATGATCCCGGCCCATGTTTGGTTACTTGCTTGATTGGTGGGATTAAGTTCACGGACTGTATGTGCCATTTATGAGAGATTGAACTTGTCACCCTTAAAGAGGTCCGGGGTGAGATTCGTGTTGGCCGATAAGAGCATTGTATCAGTTGTGGGGATTGTAGAAAATGTTCTGGTTGACATCCAAAGTTTACTCTTTTCGGTGGATTTCTCTATTTTAGAGATTCCTCCCATTGACTCAGACAGGCCATCATCCATTCAAATTGGAAGGCCATTCCTAAAGACATCCCGATTCAAGCTTGATGCACATTCCGGAGTCTATTCTTTTGAGGCCGATAGCAAGGCAGCAAGATTCACATTGGAAGAGTCAAGGAAACCCATCCTCAAAGCTTATTCTATCTTTGGGTGCGATATAGTTGAAGATGAAGTGATTGAGGTTGGCAAGGAACAACAAGAAGAGAAGGATACTGAAAGAGCGGAGGATTGATGGTTTAGAAGTTATAATAAATACTCGTTGTAAGTATAGTTACTAAACCAAGCAACTAACCTTTCTTACAAACGTTTTGGGTGTCACAAGTAACAAACCCCTTTTAAAATTGTTAACCGAGTATTCAAACCTCGGGTCGTCTTCTCAAGGAACTGCAAGGAAGTATGTTCTTATTATTGGCTATAAAGGTTGTAATCGGGGTTTACAAGGTGAGAAGCAAGTGATTTAGATGACAAGTAAAGTAGATGGCAATTAAAATAAATAAATACTGTAAAGCAAACTTCTGGCAAGGTAAGAGAAATTGAAAGTCCAACTTAGTTATCTCTCTCAACAATAATGAAAGTTGAATCTAAATTCTACTTAGTTAACCTTTACTGAAGCAAAGGAAAGTCAAGGGACTAATTAGTTTGACCTTCGAATCCTAGTTAATTCCCAAGAAAAAGTTGGGATTATTGAAGTTCAGTTCAATTAGCAAGATAGCGATTATCAGTTATGTTGAGTTTGATAATGTTGAGTTACTGATTTCTTAACCAAGACCAGAAGGGGAAGAAGTAAAATTGCTGGAATAAAAATGTCCTTAGATGGAAAGCAATGGTAACACAAATTAAAGAGAAAGCAATCAATAACTGAAATACCTCAAATAATCATTAATTCAAATAACAATCTGTAACATGGAATAATTCATAAGCCAATTGGGCAACATCTGTAGATACGAATAAAAGCATTAAAGTAAAAGTAGCATAGAAATACAAATTAAAGTAAATATTAAACCTGGATCGAGAGTCACTCTTAAAAACTAAGAGAAGTCCTAAATCCTAATCCTAAGAGAGAGAGAGGAGAGAATCTCCCTCTCAAACTAAATCTAAATCATGGAAAGTGAAAATTGGCGAGCTCTCCCTTGAATGGATGCATTCCCCCACTTTATAACCTCTAGTCTGTGTGTTCTGCACCTGGATCTGGGCCAAAAGGGCTTCAGAAATCGCTGGGGGCGTATTCTGTAAATTCTGATACGTGGCCTCTGTCACGCGGTTGCGTCATCTGGAGTTTTCCTTGTGGTGCGGTCGCGTTGGTCACGCGTTCGCATCGAATGCGCTATGCTCAAGTTGCGCGGCCGCGTCAGTCATGTGGCCGCGTCGCTGCTTTTTCGCTCCTGGCACGCGATCGCGTCGTCCATGCGATCGCGTGGATGCCAGTTTCTTCAAAACTCCGTTTCACAATTTCCTTCCATTTTTGTACGTTTCCTTTTCCATCCTTCAAGTCATTCTGCCTTTAGAAAATTTCAAACTACTCAACACACTAATCACGGCATCGAATGGAAGTAAAGGTAATTAAAATAATTAATTTTAAAGCTTAGGAAACATGTTTTTCACATACATCACATAATAAGGAAGGGAAAGTAAAACCATGCAATTAATATGAATAAGTGGGTGAAGGATTGAATAAATCACTCAAACTAAGCATAAAATAACTCATGAAATATGGGTTTATCAGATACCAAGAAGTCTGATTCAAGAGATGACACTCAACTCAAGAATGCCAAGGTGTTGGAGATATTCCTCCTTGGAGAAGTTTCAAGTGACCAATGAAGCCATGCAAAGTCCAACTTAGGACTATAAACCAAAGTGCTTGGTGGGAGACTGATAAACCCATATTTTATGATGTATTTTGTGCTCAATTTAAGTGATTTATTCAATCCTTCACCCACTTATTCATGTAAATTGCATGGTTTTACTTTTCCTTCCTTATTATGTGATATATGTGAAAAACATGTTTCCTATGCTTTAAAAATATTAATTTTAATTATCTTTTATTACCATTTGATGCTGTGATTTGTGTGTTAAGTATTTTCAAGCTTCATAGGGCAAGAATGACTTAGAGGACAGAAAGGAACCATACAAAAATGGAGTTTTGAAGAAAAGGCAGCGACGCGAACGCATGGACGACGGGAACGCGTGCCTAGCGCGAAATGGCAACGACGCGTACGATTGGACGACGCGAACATGTTCTTTGAGCAGAGCGCAAATGACGCGTACGTGTGACTGACGCGTACGCGTGACTAGGAAAACTCCTAGACCACGCGAACGCGTGACAGACGCCATGTACAAGAATCTGCAGAAAACGCCCCCAGCGATTTCTGGACCCTTTTTCGGCTCAAATCCAAGTCAGAAACACGAAATATAAGCCAAAGAATGGAGGAATCAAACAACAACGAAGTGACAGATACATTATTCATAATTTTAGGATTAGATGTAGTTTTTAGAGAGAGAGGTTCCCTCCTCTCTCTTAGGATTTAGGATTAGGATTCCTCTTAAAGGTTAGGTTTATTTCTTCTTCAATTACAGGTTCAATATTCTGTTAATTTACTTTCTACTATTATTTATTCTACTACTTTAATTGTCATTTATCTTTTCAATTTGGCTTATGAACCATTCATGTTAGGATTTTCTTAATTAATATAAATTGAGGTATTTCAGATTTAATTTTGCTTTATTTTATTTATGAATGCTTTTAATCTAATTTAAGATATTTTTCCCTTTTGGTTTTGGTTAAGTAATTAGCAACACTTGAGTTATCAAACTCAGCTGTTGATTGAAATTGGAATTCTCTGCTGGTTAATTTGTACTCCAATAACTCTAGTCTTTCTATAGGAGTTGACTAGGACTTGAGGATTAAAATAATTAGTCCACTTGACTTTCCTTTGTTTAGCAAGGGTTAATTAAAGTGGGAGCAGAATCCAATTCTCATCACACCTGATAAGGATAACTAGGATAGGACTTCAATTTCTCATACCTTGCCAAGAGATTTTTCTTTATAATTATTAATTTATTTTTTTTGCCATTTAAATTACTTGTTCTCTATTTCAAAAAACCCAAAAATATACTGTTTTACATAACCAATAATAAATCATACCTCCCTGCAATTCCTTGAGAAGACGACCCGAGGTTTGAATACTTCGGTTATAAATTTTATTGGGTTTGCTTTAGTGACAAACAAAACTTTTGTACGAAAGGATTCTCTGTTGATTTAGAAACTATACTACCAACACAATTATATTTTTATAAAAATTTCTTTACCGACATAAAATCCAGTTCGTCAAAATGGCGCCGTTGCTGGGGAATTGCAACTGTGTGCCTTATTATTAGTTATTGTAAATATTTTCTTTTACCTGTTTATTGATTTTTATTTTCCTTTTATTTTAATTTTTAATTGGTACTATGAGTTCTCACCCCCGTTGCTTTGAGTTTGGTTCTAATAATGTTGAAAGGAATGGAAGCTATAACAAGAACATGCATCAAGGTCAAAACAATCAGAGATGGACGGAGCCACGAGGATCTGATCAACCCTTTAGGCAACAACGCCCTCCAAGATACCACAAACCACAACCATTCCATAATGCATGTCAAGACAATAGTTATGGTGGACCCTTTCGTGACAACCATCACCCACCAATTTACTACAGTCAAGAGCCATTCCGAGGTGCATACCAAGATGATAGATATGGTGGACCCCCTTGTAATTACCGACAAGCCCCGCCATATGCCTATGAACCACCTCCTCAACACAGTTTTGAACCACCACACTCACAAGCCAACTACCACCATTCACCTCCATATGACCCTAACCCTTATCCACCCCAATTCCAACCCAATTACTCCCAAGAACCACCACTTTCCTATGCACCATGTCCATATCCATCACCCCAAGAATCAAGGGAGCAACTCAAGGAAACATTTGAAAAATTTCATGCCACACTTCACCAATTGAATCAAGCGATAAATCGACTGCCTTCCTAACATTCGGACACTCAAGGAACCCCCATGGATTCATGTGGGCAATCTAATGAAGAACGCAGCATGAAGGAGATACTAGAAACCCCACTGGACAGTAAGGAGCATGATTTTGTACTGGAACAAGTGGAGGAAGCTGAAATTATCGAAGAAGAAGAATTGGTTGAAGACTTAGGAGATGTTGAACCTCCATGGGAATCCAGAATTGAGGAGAATTCCGTCAAGAATTTTGCAGTTGATGCTAAGGAGGATAGTGCACAACCCCCAAAGCAGGAATCTTATGAAGAGCTGGACGGAACAACTCCAGAAGAGAGTTTCCTTGACAATGATAATCACGAGTCAAATCCTCCTAGTAATGAACTTGCATCCGCAAGTGAATTCTTTGAGATGGAAGAATCATCCCCAAGTGAATACGAAGATGATGCGGAGGTAGACTTTTCGCAACCTCCAACTTATGATTTGAGTGATGAGGAAGATATCGAAGACTTTGATCAAGACGTGGTTGAAATTAAAGAAGTTCGCAAGGAAGTGGAGGAATTCACTGAAGAATACCAGGGAGTAGAGCTTGCAAAACCACCGGAAACACATATCCCAAAGCCATTACCACCCAATACAAAATTCAAGTGGGTAAAATCCTTAGCCTTTATCTTTACTTTTCCACTTGAATATGGTTTGCTTGAAACAGATGGTCAGCTTAGAGCTCTTTGTGGCTTTAAGAGTAAAAGGGAAATGGTTCGTACTCAAAGCTGGTATGCAAGATTCAATAAGGTTCCACGCTTCAATTTGAAGTTCAAGGATTGGTTTCGAGTTCAATTGAATGGGTCTCAGAAAATGTTTGGTCATCTTGGTGAGAATACAACTTCCAAACTGCCCCGCTGGAAAAATATAGATCGAGACAACGGCGGATATAAAAGTAAGGTTTGGGATCCTGGAATCTATTCTGACATTCAACACCACGGGAACCTGAAAACCTGTTTGAATTTGCTCAAAGGCTTCACATGCCTAGTTTGGGACCCCAGAGGCTGTTGGCATTCCAAACAGTAGTGGAGATTTTTGGATGAATTCAAGCACAAGACACCATAAAAAAGGACTCCCCAAATGTCCAACTTAAGGACTTTAACTAAAAGTGCTAGGTGGGAGACAACCCGATCGTTCCTTTTTCGATTTTAATTTTATTTCATTTTGTTTGTTTTTAAGTTTTATTTTATTCTATTTTCATTGAACCTGGAATTATTCATAGCATCCACATTAGCATTGCATATTGCATACTGCATAATTGTATATATAAAAAAAACACACGCGACGCGTAAGCGTCGCTGACGCGTCCGCGTCATAGGTGCGTTCTGAAGAAAAGAAAATTGAACAGAAAGTCACGCGAAAGTGTGGCTGGAGGCGAGCCTTAGGCATAAATATGCCCACGCGACCGCGTCAATGACGCGTTCGCGTCATTTTGGAAAAGAGCCTCCTACGCATCCGCTTCAACCACGCGAACGCGTGGCCCTGCAAAATCGACGTAAAGAGGTGTATGGCAGAGAGTTATGATGGAGCTGGGCTGGAATGGTGCTAGAAGCACAAGCCCTACCACGCGACCGCGTGCCCCACGCGGCTGCGTCGTTTTCAAAATATGGCCATTCACGCGATCGCGTCAACCACACGAACGCGTCACCCAGATTTTTGGCAAAATGTAATTAAAACGGAGAGTTGTGCGAACGCGAGGCTGCACTTGCACCAATAGCACAAATCAGGTCACGCGATCGCGTGACCCACGCGTCCGCATCACCTGAACTTATCACACATCACGCGATCGCGTTACCTATGCGTCCGCGTCACTTGCAAATAACGCCAATCACACGACCGCGTGCCCCATGCATCCGCGTCGCCTGCGCCGCACAGCTTATCCAGATCAGCGCCAACTATCTTATCTTTTCTTTCCCAATCCTAATTTTTCCCTCCCCCTTCGTATTTCTTTCTTCTTCCTTCTCATTTTTTCTTTCCTCATTACATTTACATTCTTTCATCCATTGCATTTTAATTTTGTGCATATTTTTATTTTCTTTTCTAAATTTATTATTTTACCATTGGTGTTAAATTTTCTTATTCAACTGTTACATCTTTTCTTGAATTATTTTGGTGCTTAGTGACTTGCTTTACACTGTTGGGTAATATTTTATACTGTCTTTCATTACCTACTCTTCTCCTTTGTTGCAAAATTTTTGCACTATTGATATGCCATTTGCTTCTATTGTTTTCTCACTTGCATGTTGTAGCTACCATGAAATTGAGACCCTCATTATTTGGCATTAACCCACCCAGACTTTATTTATTTTCTTATCTTTATTTTTGGGTTACTTTTTCTTCTTTTTCCTCTTCTTACAGGCGGGCCACCGAGGAAGGGAAACAGAAGACGTTTACATGGGGAGACAGACAAGTCCATCTGCACATTCTCTAGAAGAAAAGCGTCTAGTGGAGCAACCCGTCCACTTGTACATCTCAGCATGCACCGAGGACGGTGAAATCTTTAAGTGTGGGGAGGTCGATACCGACTTTCATGGGTTAGTTATTTCCTTCTCAACACCAATGCCTTATTTTCTTTATTAGTTCATTGTTGCATTTACATGTTTGATTGCATGTTTATTTGATTTTGTGCATGTTTTACCACTTGGTTGAAGTAATATTTTCTTTTTCAAGAAATTTTTATAGTATTTCACTAATTTAAATTAAAAACTTTTGTGTTAAACTTGTTGGAAGTTGTATTTGGAACATGGTTTAAAGCTAGAACACACAACCTGTGAGATTTTGAGCTTATTTATATGGTTATATTATTTAACCATAAATTTTTATTCTTGTGTGTTTTTCTTCTCTATGATTGCAATCTTTGCTTTGTTCCATTCTATATGTCCACTATTTAGTGTATTTACATGCTTGCATATGATTAAGGCCATTACTTGTTTAGCTCACTTATCCCAAATAAGCCTACCCTTTTAAATCACCCTTGTCAGCCACTTTGAGCCTTTTAATCTCCATTTGTTCCATATTTTACCACATCACTAGCCTTAAGCGGAAAAATAATTAATTATCCCAATTGAATCTTTGGTTAGCTTAAGTTAGAGATGGTGTGTCAATTAAGTGTGGGGAAACTGTGGGAACATGGGTTAATAAGGGAATGTGTTATGTTTTTACTTTGATAAAATATTGGGAATTTGGGTACCTACTCATGTAAGACCAGAAAAATTAAAAATCCATGTGCATTGATAAGTCATGTTTATTTTTATATTTAAAAAAAATTGAATAAGTAATTAAATAAGGGGATAAAATTACCCCAATGTTAAGTTAATGAAAAATCAATGCATATATGATAAAATTAAAGAAAAGTTGATACATGAGTATGATATGCAAAAATTGGAATTATGGGTAGCTAGGCATGAAGTAGAATTACATAGAATGTGTGTATGTTAGGTGAGAGCTTAGGTTAGTCAAAGATTCATATTTTAGCTCACTTGGCCATACATATATCCTCACCCTTACCTTAGCCCCATTACAACCCTGAAAAGATCTCATGATGTTTGTATTGGTATACTAAATATTTGTTGATTAGTTAGATGAAGAACAAAGTTTAGAATGCATGATTAGAGAAGAGTAGAGTGATCAACCCTAGACACTTGAGAGATTAGAGTGCATATACATTACCAGTGAGGGTTCAAAGCTTGATTCTATGTTCCCTGCTTTCATGAGCTATCTTCTTACAAGTTTACTTGTCTTTTATTGTATAATTTGAATTAGTGAAATCTGATTTATGTTTGTCTTGAAAAGCTTATTTACTTTTAACCAAGTAGATAGAAATATCTTAGCATATAGTTGCATTCACATTTATAAGTTGCATTGCATTGCATGAGATTCCACCATTCTAACTTTACCCTTTCTCTTGGATTTAGCATGAGGACATGCTATTGTTTAAGTGTGGGGAGGTTGATAAACCCATATTTTATGATGTATTTTGTGCTCAATTTAAGTGATTTATTCAATCCTTCACCCACTTATTCATGTAAATTGCATGGTTTTACTTTTCCTTCCTTATTATGTGATATATGTGAAAAACATGTTTCCTATGCTTTAAAAATATTAATTTTAATTATCCTTTATTACCATTCGATGACGTGATTTGTGTGTCAAGTATTTTCAGGCTTCATAGGGCAGGAATGGCTTAGAGGACAGAAAGGAAACATACAAAAATGGAAGGAAAGCACAAAAATGGAGTTTTGAAGAAAAGGCAGTGACGCGAATACATGGACGACGCGAACGCGTGCCTAGCGCAAAATGGCAGCGACGCGTACGCGTGGACGACGCGAACGTGTGCTTTGAGCAGAGCACAAATGACGCATATGCGTGACTAGGAAAACTCTCAGACCACACGAACGCGTGACCCACGCGAACGCGTGACAGACGCCACGTACAAGAATCTGCAGAAAACGCCCCCAGCGATTTTTGGACCCTTTTTCGGCCCAAATCCAAGTCAGAAACACGGAATATAAGCTAGAGAATGGAGGAATCAAACAACAACGAAGTGACAGATACAATATTCAGAATTTTAGGATTAGATATAGTTTTTAGAGAGAGAGGTTCTCTCCTCTCTCTTAGGATTTAGGATTAGGATTTCTCTTAAAGGTTAGGTTTATCTCTTCTTCAATCACAGGTTCAATATTCCTTTAATTTACTTTCTACTATTATTTATTCTACTACCTTAATTGTCATTTATCTTTTCAATTTGGCTTATGAACCATTCATGTTAGGATTTTCTTAATTAATATAAATTGAGGTATTTCAGATTTAATTTTGCTTTATTTTATTTATGAATGCTTTTAATCTAATTTAAGATATTTTATCCTTTTGGCTTTGGTTAAGTAATTAGCAATACTTGAGTTATCAAACTCAGCTGTTGATTGAAATTGGAATTCTCTGCTGGTTAATTTGTACTCCAATAACTCTAGTCTTTCCATAGGAGTTGACTAGGACCTGAGGATCAAAATAATTAGTCCACTTGACTTTCTTTTGATTAGCAAGGGTTAATTAAAGTGGGAGCAGAATCCAATTCTCACCACACATGATAAGGATAACTACGATAGGACTTCAATTTCTCATACCTTGCCAAGAGATTTTTCTTTATAATTATTAATTTATTTTTCTTGCCATTTAAATTACTTGTTCCCTAATTAAAAATCCCAAAAATATACTATTTTACATAACCAATAATAAATCATACCTCCCTGCAATTCCTTGAGAAGACGACCCGATGTTTGAATACTTTGGTTATAAATTTTATTGGGTTAGTGACAAACAAAACTTTTGTACAAAAGGATTCTCTGTTGGTTTAGAAACTATACTACCAACGCGATTATATTTTTATAAAAATTTCTTTACCGACATAAAATCCAGTTCGTCAGAGACACCCCGCCATGGTAACGTTATTCCAACTTTATCTTTTTTATAGCTTTTTGAATTAGTTGCTTTCTTTGGGTATAATGATTAGCTTAGTTTTGATGTGGTATTTCTGGATTGAATAAGTTGAATTGCTTGTGGATCATGAATTTATGCTTGTTTAAATGATTTGGGGTTGGTATGTTACTTGGGTATATGAGGTAACCTTAATTTTGAAAAGAAAAATTTTTGTGAAACAGGGCATCTGTGCATAAGCACCATCCTGTGCGCGCGTAAACAACTGCATTTTTCACCTCCTGTGCGAGCGCACGCCCCTGTGTTCCCGCACACCCTTTGTAGCACCCTCTGGTGGCAGTGCCAGCACTGCCTATGCATGCTCGCTGCTCTGTTTTCTTAGCCCTGTGCGTGCGCACTGCCTCGTGCGTACGCACGCAATATCCCTATCGCGCTCCTTGTGCAGCCGCACAGACGCATGTGTCCGCACACCAATTGACAGCCCCTCTGGTGGGAGTGTCGTCACAAGTTGTGCGCGTGAACAACCTCCCCCCATCTTTGTCCCTGTGCGTGCGCACGGACCTGTGTGCGCACGCACACATGACTCTTCATCTCAAGCGTTCACAAAAAAAAAGAAGAGAGAACGAAGCTTTCTATGCGAGCACACGCCCTTGTGCGCCCGCACGCGTTTTTGCAGCCCCTCTGGTGGGAGTAACCGCACGCTCTATGCGCCTGCATCCCTCCTAGCTTTTCGTCTATTGTGCGTACGCACCAGCTGATGCATATGCACACATCCCTTATCTTGCGACCCCTATGTGCGTGCTCCCTGCTGTACGTCCGCACACACTCATACACCTCCTCTGGTCGCAGCAATCTCATGCTGTGTGCGTTCGCACTCTTTTTAATCTTTGCTTTCTGTGCGTCCGCACAGGCCTCTATGCACCCGCACGCGACTAGATTTGGGCGTTATCAGGGCAACCTGCCCTGTCGAGCAGTAGTTTTTATTTCTTCCCTTCTTCACAGCTGCTGCTCCCCTCCATCTCTCTGCCTAGTCAGGCGACCTTGCCGCCAGCCACTCCCGCTGTCAAGCCGCCACCACCTCTCTCTCTCTCGTAGCTTCTCTCTCTTTCTCTCTTTCCTTTCCTTTCTTTTCTTTTCTTTTCTTTCTTTCTTCCCTTTCTCTTTTCTTTTCTCCACCACCGGTGAGTTCTTCCTCTCTGGCATTTTTTCTGACGATCCCAACCACCGCAAGTCGTAGTGGCTATAAGAGTGCCATTGTTCCCTTCCCCATTCTTGCTTGTTTGCACCTTCACTTTTCAGGTTCATATTTTCCTCTTTTCCTTTTCGTTGTTGATTTTTGCAATTGTTTTGATTTTCTTTTCATGTTGCTTAGATTAATTTTATTCCTTTTCTTTATCTCTTTGTATTGCAAGTGTTGATATTTGATTTTGGGTTGATTATGGTTGAATTTGAGCATCAATTTTGATAAGTTTTCACATTGCATATCACATGTTTGATGAAATGACTCAATGAACATTTTGTTTGATTCATATGACTTGGCCATCATATGTGTTCAATTTATCTCTTGTTAGGCATAGTGTATGAATTGTGCAACTTTAATTATAACTCTTGATGGTAATTAAGTAAAGTCACCAATACATTTCCTTGTTTGTTGATGTGCAATTTTAATTACAAATGCATTGTGTTGTGTGGAAATCAATTGCCATTGTTCATCTTGAAATTTGAATTCGGTAATCACTTAATAATTGTTCAACTTTAGATGATGTCTTGATCAAACATCTTTTGGCCTTAACTTAGAACATTGCGCATTTGGTTACCACTTCTTGAGGATGAGCAATTGACGCTTCACTTTGAGTGAATTGTTGTTGTTGTTGTACACTCTTTTGCTAATGAAATTTCTTGCCGACAACCTCAATGACCATTACATTCAAAGCATGTTAATAAACCAAATGGTGCGAGCTTGAAGTTACTTTTATGTCCATGCTTTAGCTTTGCAACTTTAGCACTTAATTGAGAAGCAGTGAGCTTTGACTGTTAACCAGTGTGATTACCGTGGTATCCGGATGGTGTGTGTGTTCCAACCGCGCACATCATTGGAATATATACACTGTGATTTTATAAATCACACTACTTTTAGAGCTTCTTTTAACCTTGTTAGTACTTCCTCAGCAATTTTGTTTTATTGTTGCCCTATGATCTCGAAAATCTTTTATTTAATTTTCAAGATGCGAAAAAAGAGTAAGGCACCGATTACTTTGCCAGTGATAAACCCCGGTTTTAGAGTTTATCTTGTGTTGGATTTAGATTATTTTATCAAACTTTTCTCACATTTATTCAATGAAATAGCATGGTTTTGTGATTCTCACTCATTTTGTGCTTAAGTGTGAAAACATGCTTTTAGACCCTTAATTTGATAATGTTAATCTCTCTTTGATTCCACTAGATGTCTTGATTGGTTTGTTAAGTGATTTTAGGTTGAAAATGGTAGGAACGGATCAAAGGAGTGAAGAGGAAAGCATGAAAAATGGAGAACACATGGAAAAGCCAAAGAATTGGATGAGCTCATGGACGCGCACGCGTGGATCGCAAAACTTTAAGGAACGCGCACACGTGCTGTACGCATACGTGTCGGTGCTGGCACGTGATTTTTAAGTGAAAATGTGCCCAGCAAATTCTGAGAAGCTGTGGGGCCCAATCTAAACCAACTTTAGCGCCAAAATGCTTAAAAGAGCCAAGGATTGAAGGAGAATGGAAGAAATTCATTCATTCCATCACTTCACACATTAGGATTAGCTTTAGTTTAGTTTTAGAGAGATAATCTCTCTCTTCTCTCTAGAATTCGGATTAGGTTTAGATTAATAAGCTTTGATCTAGGGTTTAATTCATGCTTTCTTCTTCTTCTAGTTCTCAATTCTTTGTTGTTACATCTTGTTCTTTCATTCTTTTGTTGTAACTTCTTCTATTTTGCTTCTATACCTTGTTGTTGATGTTGTTAATATACTCTTGTTCACATTCATTTTCCTTCAATGCAATTTAAGGTAATTCATAATAATTGTGTTCTTTTTTATTGTTGTTGTTGATTCCTTGCAATAAATTGTTGTTAGATTTCATTTTTGTTGCCAGTTTACTATGCCTTTCTTTTGTGCCTTTCAAGTGTTTGTCAAAATGGTTGAGAGGATGTTAGAGTAGAATTTTGTGTTCTTGGCTTGGGAAGGTAACTTAGGAATTTTTGAGTTACTAATGTCTAAATGATTGATAGTTGGTAGCCATTGACTCTAGCTCTCATTAATCCAATTAGTGAATAGCTAGGACTTATGGACTAGGATTGATATAACTCATTTGACTTTTCTTTACTTGTTAGAGGATGACTTAATGGGATTAATCCTTGCAATTATCATATTGTGGTTAGTAATAAGGATAGGGATTCTTGACCACTAAACCTTGCCAAGACTTTTTTGTCATTTGATATCCTTTATCATTTACTCTTCTTGTTTCTTATACAAAACCCCAAACTATACATATCCATAGCCAATAAAAACAACACAACCCTGCAATTCCTTTGAGAGATGACCCGAGGTTTAAATACTTCGGTTATTAGATTCAGTAGGGGTTTGTACATGTGACAAACAAAATTTTTGCATGAAAGGATTATTGTTGGTTTAGAAACTATACTTCGACGAGATTTCATTTGTGAAATTCTAAACCATCAAAAATTCACTCATCAAAATGGCGCCGTTGCCGGGGAGTTATATTGGTGTTATGTTATTAGTTATTGTATATATGTGAATATTGTGAATAGCTTGATTTTTGGATTTCTTGTTAGCTTTGCTAGTTTAAGGACTTTGTTTCTTATTTTCCATTTTCATTATGAATTCTCACTTTGGCTATGAGTTTGGTTCTAATTATGTTGTAGGAAATGGGGACTACAATGAGGATATGTATCAAGGATGGGACAATCAAAGGTGGGAGGAGCCATATGCATATGATCAATCTTCATGGCAACAACCTCCACCAATGCACTATGAACAAGAGCCATTCTATGATGCATACCAATCCAATGGCTATGGTGAATCTCCCTATAACTTTCAAGAACCACCACCATATGCCTATGAGCCATACCCTCAACATAACCCTCAACCATACTCGTAAGCCCCTTTTCACCAAATACCTCCATATGACCCTAATCCATATCCACCATACCAACCACCTTTTGAGCCATATAAGCCACACATAGAACCACCGCAATTCCAATACAATTGCTCCCAAGAACCACCTCAACACATACCATCTCTATACCATTACCAAGAAGAATCACCCCCTATTATGAACCCTTCCTCCAAAATGATGAACCCTCCTATCCACCCCAAGCCCCAATGGATGACTCTTTTACTTTGCTACTTCAAGGGCAATAAGACATGCAAAGGAGCACACTAGAAATTATGGATACCTTAACCAAGGTAGTAAGCACTTTAGCCTCCCAATACGCATGCATTCAAAGTACTTCCATGGCCACATGTGAAGAATCAAATGAAGAGCATAGCATGAAGGAGAGATTGGAAACTCCACTGGGAAATGAGGGATGTTATTTTGTATTGGAGCAACTAGAGGAAGCCATGATTGTTGAAGAAAAGGGAGAAGTGGTTGAAGATTTAGGAGATGTTGAAAGTCCAAGGGAATGTAGCATCATGGAGCACTCTTCCAGGAAGCTTGATATTGATGTTGAGGAGGGTGCGCAACCTCCAAGGCATATCATAGTTGGAGACTTTGAAGATGTTTATCAAGAGATGGATTCAATCATGGATGAATTTCTATCAACAATTGAATCCTTTCCCATTGGACATGAAGTTGAAATCATAGAAGAATGTGCACAACCCCCCAAACCCTTGGTGAGCAATGAAGAAGAGAGTGAATCGGCAGAGAGCTACCAAGGGGAAAAGGTTGAAATTGAAGAAGCTTGCAAAGAGGTAGAGATAGTCAAGGAAGAGCACAAAGGAGTGGAGCTTGCAAGATCATTGGGACCACCCCTTCCTAAGTCATCATCCTACACAACATTCAAGTGGGAAAAATTCTTATCCCTAAGCTTTACTTTCTCACTTGAATATGGTTGGATTGAAAATGATGGTCAACTTAGAGCTCTTTGTGGAGTTGAGAGCAGGAAAGAGTTGTGTAGTGGTTGGAAACATTTACTCTAAGTTCATTATAGTTGCATGCTCAAAATTCAAGAGCAATGGTTGGTGTAGAACTAAATTGCCTGGGTCTAGGAGAATGTTTGGATGTTTAAATGAGAATTTGCAAACCTTGTCACCCAAATCTAACGATGATAAGCAACAACAAGATGGGTACAAGAACAAGGTTTGGGATCCCGGAATTCAATTCCACAATCAACACTCTTGGGGTCTTGTTACTTGCTCGAGCTTACTTGAAGGCTTTATGCGCCTAAATTGGGATCCCGGTGGTCATTGGAGATGCAAACAATGGTGGGGATTCAAGGATGAATTCAAGCATAAGCCACCATAGCAAGGGGCATCTCAAAGGTCCAACTTAAGGACTTAAACTAAAAGTGTTAGGTGGGAGATACACACCATGGTAAACTCTTTCTATTCTCTCTTGTAGTATGAGTAATAAGTGATTTGATTTGCCATTGTAGGTAGTTTCCTCTTCATATAGTCGCTTTAATAATTTGGTTGCTAGTTGCTTGTGATGCAAGTTTTCCTTGCTTGTACTTAAAAACCCTTCGAAAACTAAAATAATTTTTGTAAGTTTGCAGTTTTGGTTGGTTTTGAGTTGCAGGTACTGTTAGGGAGATTCTTAGCCATTTTTGCTGTTTTTGAAAAAAAAAGGGGTAGGGACGCGTGCGCATACAGTGTGAGAGAGTTGCGCGGCTTTGGCGCAAACATTGGGCTTCTAGCACAAGCTACAACCCACGCGGACGCGTACATGACGCGTACGCGTTGATGCGTTCATGCAGCCCCCATACTGATAACCCGAGAGTCGCGCGAACATGGGGCCAACATTATGCCTCTTGCCCAACTCCCAACCCACGCAGACACGTACGGTACGCGTACGCGTCAACGAGAAATCCCTATATCCGCGCCAAAGCGTACATGACGCTTGCGCGTCCATTCCTTTTTCGCCTGCCCACGCGGACGCATATAGGACGCGTACACGTGGATTCAAAAACACTAAACCCATCCATGTGAGAACCCTAACATCGCGTCCCTCATTTCTTTCGTCCCCTCTAATGTTCCATTTCCCCTCCATCTCTTCTCTGTCTGCAACCGTCACTGCCAACCACCGGGCCGCCGACTCACCGCCGCCACCGCCACTCTTTCTCTCCCTCTTTTCTTCATCCTCTTCTTCCCTCTGTCCCGCTCCTCTCACCCCTCTCCCTTACTGAACCTCTGCTCTGTCTTCGCGCGTCTACCCCGCGCCACTTTCTGCGCTACCGCAAGCCACTATTTCTGGGTGGCGCTGCTGTCCCCTTTCCCTTCCATTTCCCAGTGCCCTATTCTATCTCTGCTACCACTCCAGGTTCTCCATCTTCCCGTGCCCTCTGCTCTGTTCCTTTATTGCCTTTTATTAATTTTGTTTGTTAATTTTAGTCAGATTAGTGATTCATTTTGTTTGTTAGGTTAGGTAGATATGTATGCTGTTAGGTAGATAGGATGTGGTTAGAAGATTTTAGGCCTGATAAGTGCTCCATTCCTGTTATTTGATTGGCTTAATATTGTTACTTTGCTGAATGATGTGGTGTGCTGCTCTATGCACTCTTGTAACTGCTATGCTGCTTCTGTTTCATAAGATTTGTTTCACTACTGCCCTGCTGATTTCATTTATGCCATTTACTTGTATATACAATCCGTGTTTACATCTTGTTTGCTACCTATTTGATGGACTCATATACTTTGTCTTTGCTGCTTCTTGCTATCCGGAAACACCCAATTTACTGCTGGAATGCTGCCCAAATTGCTAGAAATTGTTTTGTTTTTAACCTGCCACCTAGAACTGAACTTGACACCTTTGAAATTGAGATTTGCTTGACTCACATCAAGTTCAATTCATTGGTTATTTTGGCTGGCATTTACGTGTTTATTTTGTTTTCCCATTGCATGCATTGAAATAGTTAGTTCACGGAATTGTTTGTCGGACTTCTATGTCAAACAATCCCTTGCCTAACAAATCTATTTGAACCTTCATGTGTTTTCACTTTTAACTGGCATTCTTCTTGAATATGGTTGACGTGGCAGAAATTGGCTAATTAAGAATTGATATAAGTTGTGCGTTGCAAGTATAGTTCTCAACCAACCAGAAATCCGCTTATCAATTTAGAAAGGTTGTCACAAAAATTAAAATTAAAATACTGGGAGTATGAATCCCAGGTCGTCTCCTAACGAGTTGCAGAAAGGTGTGCTATTTTATTAATCAAATATTTTCAGAAAGAGTTTGAGTTGAATAAACAGGAAATTAAATTGGGGAAATTAAGTAATTTAAATAAAAGCCTTGACTGGGAGTAGATTAGTTGGAAGCCCTATTCTTATTGCAGTACTCTCAAGATTAATTGATAATTGAAGGTCGTTCTGTTTAGTTATCCCTTACTAAATAAGAGAAAGTCAAACAAGTTGGAATGATGTTTCTACTCACAAGTCCCAATCCGCTTACTTGGAAGGACTGGCATTAGTGACTAGAGAGCCATCCAACAGTAAACCCAATTACAATCTCTCCTTTGAGTATTCCAACTCAAGGGTTCCTTTCAATCAACTCCCCATCAAGTTAGGGGACTACTCGCTCATTGTGAATGTAGAACTCATAACATAGGAAAGGGAATTAAAGAAAGGCATGATAAATAAACTCAAAGGAATCAATTAAAAATAAAAGTAACTCTTGTATTAATAAATTCTAAAATAATCCAATAATAAAATTGAGTAAATTAAAGGACATGGAAGAGTAAAGCCAAGTAAAGAAAACGAACTAGAATGACAAAGTCTTGATGAGGTAATAACTCTTCTTAATATCCCAATGCAAAGAGCAATCGAAAATAAAAATCCTAAGAACTATGAATGTGTAGAGAGAAAAGCTAGAGGAGGAGTAAAACTAGATCTAAAAACTAAAATTGTGTAGAATGAATGTTGTTTTTGGTTTCTGCATGTCCTCTGGCTCTAGTATGCTTTTTTGGGCCGAAAACTGGGTCAAAACAGGGCCCAAAATCGCCCCCAGCGAATTCTGCAGATTATGCAGATCGCGCATGTCACGCGATCGCGTCGTCCACGCCTCCGCGTCACTTGTGCAATTCCAATCCGTGCAGTCGCGTGAGCCATGCGGCTGCGTCACTTCTCGCTGGTCATCTCCTTAATTTCTTGTGTTCCTTCCATTTTTGCATGCTTCCTTTCCAATCTCCAACTCATTCATGCCCTATAAAGCCTGAAACACTTAACACACAGATCACGACATCAAATGGAATAAAAGAGAATTAAAATACATAATTAAAAGTCTCTAGGAAGCAAGTTTTCAATCATGTAATAATTTTAGGAAGGAAATATAAATGCATGCTAATCATATGAATAAGTGGGTAAAGATCATGATAAAACCACACAATTAAACACATTATAAACCATGAAATAGTGGTTTATGAACCTCCCCACACTTAAACATTAGCATGTCCTCATGCTTAGTTGAAGGAGATAAAATAAATGAGTAGGAACATGTAAAACTCATGCAATGCAATGCAATCTATATATATATATATATATATATATATATATATGAATGCAACTGTATGATTTTTGTGTCCACTTGGTCAATAATAAATAAGCTCTTCAAAACAATTACAAATCAAATTCCACTAATTCAATTCTCATGCAGTAAGAACAAAAAAAAAATGCAAGAAGGCAGCTCATGAAAGTAGGGAACATAGAATTTTAAGCATTGAACCCTCACTGATGATGTACGTACGCTTTAATCTCTCTAGTGTAAAGGGCAATCACTCTATCCTTCTCTAACCATGCTTTCTAATTTTTGTTCTCTTCCTAATCAATCAACAACATTTGATATACCAATACAAACATCATGAGGTATTTTCAAGGTTGTAATGGGGCCAAGGTAATGGTAAGGATACATATATGGCTAAGTAAGCTTATAAACTGAATCTTTAATTAACCCAAGCTTTAACATAACCTATATATATACTCTATATAACTTTAGAATCCATACCTAGCTACCCAGAATTTCTCTTTCACATTCCATACTCATGTATCAACTTTTATTTTAATTTTATCATACATGCATTGACCTTTGAATTCTTAACTTAATGTTGGGGTAATTTTGTCCCCTTATTTATTTATTGAATATTTTTTATATATATATATATTTTGTTTTTTATATAAGCATAAAAATAAACATAGCTTATCAATGCACATAGATTTTTAATTCTTATAGTTTCACATGAGTAAGTATCCAAATTCCCATTCTATTATCATGACACATTTCCTTATTATCTTTTGTTCCCACAATTTTCCATACTTAATTAGCACACACAATTCTGTCTTAAGCTAACCAAAGATTCAGTTTGGGATATATAATTATTTTTCCGCTTAAGGCTAGTAATGTGGTAAAATATAGAGCAAATGGGATTTAAAGGCTCAAAGTGGCTAACAAAGGTAATTGAAAGGGTAGGCTTAATTTGGATAAGTGAGCTAAATAATTAATGGCCTCAATCATATGCAAACATATAAATATAATAAATATTGGACATATAGGATGAAACAAAATATAGATTACAATCATAGAGAAGTAAACACACAAGAATAAAATAATTATGGTTAAATAATGTAACCATCCATAAAGGCTCAAATCTCACAGGTTGTGTGTTCTTTGGTTTAAAAAGTATGTTCCAAATATAACTTCAAGCAAATTTAACATAAAAGTTTTAATTAAAATTAGTGAAATTTTGTTCCAAAAATAGAGTCTTAGAAGAAACTTATTGTCTTTTCAATCAAGTGGAACATGCATGCAACTAATCTATTACTATGCAATTTATCCTATTCTATAAAAGAAAAACTAACTAAATATCCTAATTTATTGGTGTTTAGGAAAGAGAAATTACCTCTGGAAGTCAGGTACTGACCGACCTCCCCACACTTAAGGCTTTGCACCGTCCTCGGTGCCATCTGTTAGGAACAGGGGTGGGCTGGTAGCAGTATCTCCACAGTCGGGACCATCATGGCTCCCTGTGCTGGTAAAAGAAGTGGAGTCCGGGGTGTCTGAGTCCTTGAATTTTCCCATGATCAGCTCCATTAGGTATGTGAATCGGCGCTTGTTACGGCGCTCTCTCATCTTAGCTTTGTGTTCCTGCCGATCCATCCTTTCGAGTATCTGATGGAGCAGTTGGTCGGTGGTAGGTGCTTGTGGTACGGAAGGAGGAATGTCTTGAGCCGGTTCAGTGGGCTGGCTTGTAGTGGCTGCTGAAGGTCTGATATATCTCCCATTAGGGACATATTGATCATCCCATGAAAGTATGGCTTTGGTGTCCCCAGCTCTGAAGGAGACTCCGGCTGCTGAGACGAGATCTGAGACCAAGACGGGAAAAGGTAAGTTGCCCGCGATTTGTATGTGTCCCATGGCATTCCGGATGTGTATTGGGAGGTTCAGAGGGTGGTCTGTAAGGATGCACCATAGTAGGACGGCCATGTCCGCAGTGAAGGAGGACTCGTGAGTGCTTGGAAAGACGTAATGTGACATGATCTGTGCCCATACGCGAGCCTCCAAGGTAAGTGCTGAAGCCGAAATTCCCTTAGGGCGGGTACAATGGTATCCGTAGATCCATCGGCTGTCAGGTAGTGTGATAAGTCTGAAAACAGCGACCCAATCAAATTGGTACATCTGGCGCTTGAGTGCGGCTTCTTGAAAGGCGTCCAAACCTTCTGGAATAGGGGGAAGACCGAGAGCTTTTTGAATGGCCTCTTCTGTAATGGGGACTTGCTTCTGACGGACAAAGACAGACTGCAGGGTTGGTAGGTGGAAGTTGGAGTAGAACTCGAATACCCAAGAAAGATTGACCTGCCTCGGCTGTCTCTATAGAAAACCCCATTGTCTTTGTGCAATTTGCGGCTCAACAATGGTAGCGATATGGTTTGGGAGGAGAAGAAGGTATTCATTGTTGTAGTTCCTTTCTGCCAGGATGGGGAACATCTGCTCACAGTAGGGATTAGGAAATCGTGCAGTGTCCTTTGCTGGGAAAGCTTTTTCTTTATCATCAACCTTTATAATCCTCTTAAGTCTCTTTGTTGAGGGTTTAACCGCAGTTGAAAAGGGTTCTGCCACTAATGCTCTTTTTGTTCCTCTTCTTGCTGTGGATTTGGGAGTAGCTTTCTCTTTTCCTTTCTTGGTGGCCATTCTAAAAAAAGGAAGAGAAAGTAAATTAAATTCAAATAGATAGAGCAAGAAAGAGAATGGAAAAGGGTGGTTATGAATGCACAGTAAAAGGTAAATGATGTTAACACATGGTCATGGCTACATGTGAAAAGTCATCAATGGAAAATAGTTAGTGCATATGATGACAAGTGAATGCAAGGTGTTTATTGGCATGCTGGCAAAGGCATGAGTAGCATAGATCAAGCATCACTCGTAACAAACCATCACATTTGTATTGATAATTATTTATAACGAATAAAATATAAAAGGGGTCTTGTGAAAAACGGGCATTTAATAGTAGAGTAGAATAACGTAGAAAAGTGCAAAATGCCATATGTGCTTTTTTACAAACACATAACATGCATGGTGAAATAATGTATGGAAAGTATTAAATTGAACATGCAAGCAACCCTTTAAAAAGTAATATATAATTGCCAAAAAAGTTTAGAACAATCCACAAGCATATAATGAGAAATAATGACTCAAATAAATTTCTAACACCAAGTAAAAAGGAAGAAAATATGAATAATGAAAGTAAAAAGAAAAGAAAAGAAGATAACATAGAAAAATAAGAAGAAAAATAGAAAAGTAAGGAGAGAAGAAGGAAAAGAAAACCTTGTTAATGGGGGGGAGAGAGAGAGTGAGGGTGTAAAAAGTGAGAAAGAAGGAAGAAGGAAGAAGGAAGAAGGAAGAAGGAAGAAGGAAGAAATAAGGAGGGAAAAGAAAAAATAGGATTTGAGGAGAAAAAGATATGATAAGTGGCAAATCAGGGAAGCTGTGCGGCGAAATCGACGCGGTCGCATAGGGCATGCGGTCGCGCGACTTGCGCTGATACTGATTGACGCGGTCGCATCGGTCACGCGGTCACGTGACCCGTTTTATGCCACTGGCGCGAGGGCAGCCTCGCACTCGCACAACTCTCTATTCAAAATCATTAATTGCCAAATATTGGGTGATGCGATCGTGTGGGACATGCGATCGCGTGAGTGGCCATTAGAAGGATATGACGCGGTCGCGTCGGTCACGCGGCCGCGTGGGAAGGATTGTGCGTTCAGCACCAATCCAGCACCACTCTAGCACAACTTTCGGTTGTGCACCCTTTTGACGTCGAATTCTAGGGCACGCGGCCGCGTGGGTCACGCGGTCACGTGGGAGACCGATGTTCCCATGTGACACGGACGCGTCGGCGATGCGGTCGCGTGGGGCGATTTGTGCCATTGGCACGCCTCTAGCCACACTCCTGCGTGACTCTCTGTTTGTTTTTTTTTATTTTCTCCCATCTCCTTGCGACGCGGACGCGTCAGTGATGCGGTCGCGTCGCGTAACACTTTATTTTTTTTAAAAAGTATGTAAATGCAGATGCACGAAATGTACTAATAAAGAGAAGAATTATTAAATAGAAAAACTAAAAATAAAGAAAAGAACGATCATACCATGGTAGGTTGTCTCCCACCTAGCACTTTGCTTTAACGTCTGTAATTTGGACGCTCCATTAGCTCAATCTTCGGCTATGTGAGGATCTTCCAAGAGGAAGATCTCGAGCTCCTTGTTTTTCTGCATTCGCTCTCCATGGTACAGCTTTAAACGATGTCCATTAACTTTGATAAGTTCAGAGCTGGAAGGATGGCTTAGGTGATAAACTCCGTACGGTTCAGCCTTCTCTACTCTGTATGGACCATCCCATCTTGATCTCAACTTGCCTAGCATGAGCCTCAGTCGAGATTTGTAAAGGAAGACTAAGTCTCCAGGTTGAAACTCTTTTCTCTTAATGTGCTGATCATGTACAGCCTTCATCTTCTCCTTGTATAGTCTTGAATTCTCATAAGCTTCTAGGCGAAGGCTTTCCAATTCTTGCAGTTGCAATTTTCTTTCAGCTCCGGCTTCCTCAATTACCATGTTGCACTCCTTTACTACCCAAAAGGCTTTGTGCTCGACTTCAACAGGGAGATGACAAGCCTTTCCATAGACTAAGCGGAAAGGACTCATCCCAATGGGTGTCTTGTATGCGGTCCTGTACGCCCAAAATGCATCTTGTAGCCTGGTGCTCCAATCTCTTCTATGAGGTTTGACTATCTTCTGTAAGATACGCTTTATCTCTCTGTTTGACACCTCGGCTTGCCCATTAGTTTGAGGATGGTATGCTGTTGCAACCTTATGAATTATTCCATGCTTCTTCATTAATCCTGTTAGTCTCCTGTTACAAAAATGGGTGCCTTGATTGCTCATGATTGCTCGTGGTGATCCAAAGCGACAAATAATGTGGTTTCTCACAAAGGAAACAATAGTGTTAGCATCATCAGTGCGTGTAGGAATTGCTTCCACCCATTTGGAAACATAATCCACAGCTAACAATATATAAAAATAACCATTAGAATTTGGAAATGGACCCATGAAGTCAATGCCCCAAACGTCAAAAATTTCACAGAAAAGCATGATTTGTTGAGGCATTTCATCCCTCTTGGATATATTACCAAATTTTTGGCATGGAAAACAAGATCTACAAAATTCAGCAGCGTCTCTAAAAAGTGTAGGCCACCAGAATCCACAGTCTAAGATTTTTCTAGCTGTTCTTTGAGGGCTAAAATGTCCTCCACTCTCAGATGAGTGACAGGCCTCTAAGATGGACTGGAATTCTGATTTAGGCACATACCGTCTAATTACTTGGTCAGTGCCACATCTCCAAAAATATGGGTCATCCCATATATAATATTTAGACTCGCTTTTCAGCTTGTCTCTTTGATGCTTAGAAAAGTTTGGAGGAAAGGTGCGGCTAACTAGATAATTAGCTACAGGTGCATACCAAGGGACTACTTCGGATACTGCTTGCAGGTTATCAAATGGGAAATTATCAGCTATAGGAGTGGGGTCATTTGAAATGTGCTCAAGGCGACTCAAGTGGTCTGCCACTAAATTCTGGTTACCACTCCTATCCTTAATTTCTAAATCAAATTCTTGTAATAGCAGTATCCAACATATAAGCCTTGGTTTGGACTCCTTTTTAGCTAATAGATACTTTAGAGTTGCGTGGTCCGAGTACACTACTACCTTCCTACCAAGTAAATAGGCTCGGAATTTATCCAGAGCAAAAACAATAGCAAGAAGCTCTTTCTCAGTAGTAGTGTAATTGGACTGTGCTGCATCTAGAGTTTTAGACGCATAAGCAATAACAAAAGGATCCTTACCTTCACGCTGAGCCAATGCTGCTCCTACTGCATGGTTGGAAGCGTCGCACATTATTTCGAATGGCTGGCTCCAGTCTGGTCCTCTCACAATTGGAGCTTGAGTCAGGGCGGTTTTCAGCTTATCAAACGCTTGTTTGCAATCTTCATTGAACTCGAACTCAATATCCTTCTACAATAGTCTGGATAAGGGAAGTGCCACCTTACTGAAGTCCTTAATGAATCTCCTGTAAAAACTTGCATGGCCAAGGAATGAGCGGACTTCCCTCACAGAAGAGGGGTAGGGTAAACTAGAAATAACATCCACCTTTGCTGGATCTACAGAAATGCCAGTATTAGACACAACATGTCCTAGTACAATCCCTATTTTAACCATAAAGTGACATTTTTCAAAATTTAATACAAGGTTTGTACTAACACATCTATCTAATACTCTAGATAATCCATCTAAGCAAAGGCTAAAGGAATCTCCATAAACACTAAAATCATCCATAAAAACTTCCATACAGTCCTCAATAAGATCAGAGAAAAGACTCATCATGCACCTTTGGAAGGTAGCTGGTGCATTGCACAAGCCAAAGGGCATTCTCTTGTAAGCATAAGTCCCAAAAGGACATGTAAAAGTAGTTTTTTCTTGATCCTCAGGAGCTATATGAATCTGAAAATAACCTGGGTAACCATCTAGAAAACAATAATGTGATTTACCTGACAGGCGATCCAGCATTTGATCAATGAATGGAAGGGGATAGTGATCCTTACGGGTTGCTTGGTTGAGGCGTCTGTAGTCAATGCAGACCCGCCAAGCGTTCTGTACCCTGGTTGCTATGAGCTCTCCATGATCATTTTTCACTGTAGTGACTCCAGACTTCTTTGGCACTACTTGTACTGGGCTTACCCATTCATTGTCTGAGATGGGATAGATGATATCTGCCTCCAGTAGTCTGGTCACTTCCTTTTTGACAACCTTTAAGATACTGGGGTTCAGTCTTCTCTGGGGTTGACGAACGGGCCTTGCTCCCTCTTCTAAAAATATTCTGTGCTCACATACTTGAGGGTTGATGCCTACTATATCTGCCAAACTCCACCCAATTGCCTTCTTGTGCTTCCTCAGCACACTAAGTAACTTCTCTTCTTGTTGAGAAGTGAGTTCCCTTGCAATGATAACTGGACACTGTTGCTTGTCCTCAAGGTGTGGAGGAAGAGGTTTTAGTTCTAACTTCTGGTCATGGTCAGGCTCTGGGTTGTTTGGAGCTGGCAACAATGGGAAAGCACTGTCATTGTCCTCCGAGAATGTCCCCACACTTAGACCTTGTCCTGTATGCTTCTCTTCTAACTCCTCCTGGTGAACTTCAGCCATAGTTTCATCTATGATGTCACACTGGAAGATAGAATGATCTTCTGAAGGGTGCTTCATAACTCCATTCAGATTGAAACTTACTAATCGGCCATCTATTTCAAAAGAGTATGTTCCTGAAAAGGCATCCAATTTGAACTTATATGTCTTCAGGAATGGCCTTCCAAGTAGGATTGATGATGGCTTCTCTGAGTCATTTTGGGGAATCTCCAAAATATAAAAATCAGTGGGGAATGTGAGTTGATGCCAGGGCATTTTGGCCAGTTTCACTGACATTTTTTTTACTGTTTTTAAGGTAGTTTCATGCATTTTCTTAGGAAATAAGCTAGTTTTGGGTGGATATTCACTTACATCTTGATTCAAGCATACATTGTGCATTTTACATGATTTCATCAGGATTTTGTATGAATTATATGATAAATTAGATGATGCATGATCCATGATTAAGAGCAAGACTTTGATGCACTTTGTTTGATTGATTTCAGGCCAAAAGAAGAAGAGAAGAGCCACGTTAGTGGCTACGTTAGTTACACTAACGTGGGCACTAACGTGGAAGGAAGGAAAGCCACAACGTTAGTGAGAAAAGTTAGTGGCATTAACTTTGAAGAAAGGAAATAGAGCCAACATTAGTGACACTTAACATTATCACTAACGTTGGCCAATGCTCATAAATGGCCACGTTAGAGTCCACGTTAACTTAGTTAACGTGGCCTCTAACGTTAAAAGGGGGAAAGGAAGCAAACGTTAGTGACATTCAACATTGTCACTAACGTTGGCCTAAGTGCACAATGCCACGTTAACTCCCACGTTAACTTGGTTAACGTGGGAGCTAACGTGAAGAGGCAAGGGTGGTTGACAACGTTAGTGACACCCAACATTGTCACTAACGTTGAAAGCAACCACATAACCCCAAGGAGTCACGTTAACTTCCATGTTAACGTAGTTAACGTGAAGAAGAGAATTTGTCGACAACATTAATGACACCAAACATTGTCACTAACGTTGCCAACACAAGCCACAAAGAGCCACGTTAACTCCCACGTTAACTTAGTTAACGTGGCAGTTAACGTGGGCAAAAGTCCCACCTGGCAGCCTGACCATACCTTCTTCAAACAAGAATAACTTGAGCCACAAAACTCCAAATGAGGTGATTCCAGTGGCATTGGAAAGTAGGATTCCAGAGCTTTCCAAGCATATATGGCACTACATGGTTGACACTAAATTTGAGGGAGAAAACCTGCCCCGAAAGTGCAATGATGAACATGGTATCAACCTGTATTAAGGCCAACTGACCTCTTCACCTTCCAAGAAGTATAACTCGAGTTGTAGAGCTCCAAATGATGTGCTTTTAAAAGCATTGAAAAGTAGACATCTAGGGCTTTCCAATGATATATAATAGTATGGGGTGGACACTAAGTTTGAGCTTCAGAAACGGGAAATCGCGAGCGTTATTGGCAATCAACATTTCTAGTAACGTTGGCATATATGCCAGCGACCATGTCCACTTCAAAGGAGCATAACTTGAACTACAGAGGTTCAATTGAGGTGATTCTAGTTGTGTTAGAAAGCTAACATTCAGAGCTTTCCAAAGATATATAATACACTATAGTGGGCATGAAATTTGAGCACAAACAAGAGGCATCTTTTAAGCCCCAAAAACACCAACTGGGCAGCAAGTGCAACGTTAGCCACAATAACTTTAGCACTAACGCCACACTTGCAGCGTTAGTGTGGCTAACTTTGGCACTAACTTTAGCACCTAGACCTCAACTTGACTAACTTCTCTCTCAAGCCCAATTCAAAGCTCAAGCAAGCAAGCCCACAATTGTCAACCAATCAAGGCCACAAGAAGCATCTAGAATAGGAATTTTTATTTAATTTCATTTTATAATTTAGGAGAGCCTATATAAAGGCCTTAGTTTTTACATTGAATTCATCTTAGGCTAGACGAGGGGAAATCCTGGAATGCGGGATTGAAGAGGGGTCTTCGGACTCCCTCCCCTCACACACTTTTCCTTTTCTTTCTTTGTACTTTTCTTTTCATTTATGAATGTTGAATTTTCAATTTCAGTTTGAATCTTCATCTTTACTTTTCTGCACTTTCTTTCTTTTCTATTTTTGTAGAGCAATGACCATCATTTACATTTCCTTGTTACTTATCAATCCAAATCTGAATCGTCTAACTAGGATAATCAATTAACTATTGATTGCTTAATCCGTTAATCTCTGTGGGATTCGACCTCACTTTATTGTGAGTTTTACTTGACGACAATTCGGTATACTTGCCGAAGGGAGATTTGTTGAGAGACAAGTTTTCCGTGCATCAAGTTTATGGCGCCGTTGCCGGGGATTAATTGTGATTAACAAACTACCGGTTGATTGATTTACTAGATTAGACACTTTTCTTTTGTCTTTGTTTTCTTTTGTTTCTTTATTTTCTTTTGCTCACTAACTGTTTGTGATATTGCCTCACTTGGAATTTCCTCATCTGTGACAATGGAGATTCCAATTTCTTTTGGTGATTATTGTTTGAAACAGAGCTTTCTGCAGGAAAGAAAGGAGCATCCATCATGTTTTAGTCAATCATATTTCATGGGAAACTCTCCACCACCACATAATGATTCACTTTACTATGCTCATGGTGGGTGGGAGTATCAAGAACATAAAATGGGGTATTTTCCAGAGCCACAAAATGGTCCATATTTTGGTGAAATTGATCACTACTCAAGTTGTGGCTGGGAAGATCATAATCAAAGAGATTTCACTCATTCATACCCCATTCATCAAGAGCCATCACCTCTCAATTATACTACCTCACCTCCAAGTTTTACATGCCTAAATTCTTCATCATTTGAGTATGCCTCAGCACAAGCTGGGAGAGGCACTCAAAACAAGGGGCATTAACTGGCTCCTCTTTTCTCTTGAGGTCATTCCTCTTAACAAACTGGAAGAAGAGGAAGAAAGTTGTGAACAACATGTCAAGATAATGACATTAAAAGAGCGCTTGTTGGGAGGCAACCCAACCGTAGGTAACATTTTGTTGCTTTGCTTAGTTTACTTTCAATAATTTGGCATATGATTGCACTCTAAGTTTGGTGTTGCCATGCAACAATTTGAATTTCAAGCTTCACTGGGTACTTGCAACATTCTAAATTGACAGTGGCACACTAAGTTTGGTGTTGCCACTTAACTTTCATGCAAAGTACCATGCCAACACCACTCATTAATGCAATCACATTGTCTCTGTTTTACTTCTTGTGCTTTTGTTATGATCTATAATCTTGCTTGCTGAAACACATGCATACTCACACTTCATTTTAAGACATTCATGATCCATCATAAACCCCGTCACCACTGTTTTAATTGTTGCTTGAGTATAAGCAATCATTCTATGTCTGGTGTGGGAAGGGGAAGAATAGGAGGAGAAGGGCAACAACAATGAAGATAAAATACAAGGTGGTAAAGTTCCTTTCTCCTCTTACTGATTTCCAGCATTTTAATTTGCATGATTCTCTTCTATGTTCTTTGTATGTATGTGTGCTTTCTCCTTGTGAATAAGCATGTCAATTCTTTTTATTGATTAAGGCTGTGTTTTCTAGTCTGAATGTCATTACTGCATCCTTACTTTGCTTACTAGTATGCTTGTCCCTGTTGAATCAAATGAAAAGAGAATGAGTGTTTTATAAAAGACCAGAGTAGAGTTCATACTATGGAGTAAGTTCATGAGTTTATGGTGTGGTCATAAGTTAGCTAAGCTGGTTCAACCATAAGGTGGGAGGACAACTATCTGTCATGAATACTATGCTTGAGACATACCCCATGAGACTAGCTAAATAAGAAGATCCTAATAAGAAAAAGGGAAAGAACAATCAAAGTTAAGGAATAAAAGAAAAAGAACAAGCAATAAGGCTAGGCACCAATGGTTTTTAATCTTGAGGCATGTGTCTGTGGTGCTCCTGTGTGAGGGATCTACTTGGATGAATAAGCTCTTAGGGGTGCCTTATCACTTGGTAACTTGGGTTAACTAACTTAGGATTATCAGCTGAAAGTCCACTATCAAGAGTAACCCTCAATACAGAGCATTTAGTAACCCAAAGAGGTGCTGGACACCAAGGTCTCAAGAAAAGAAAATAAATAAACTATGTGCCTGTGGTGTGTATGTATGGGGGAGAGACTTGAGCAAGTAAGTCCTTAGGGGTGCTTCAACACCTAGCACCTTGAACCAACTGGTTCAGGAGTGTTGTCAGTTCAAAAGAAGAAGAGAAGAGCCACGTTAGTGGCTACGTTAGTTACACTAACGTGGGCACTAACGTGGAAGGAAGGAAAGCCATAACGTTAGTGAGAAAAGTTAGTGGCATTAACTTTGAAGAAAGGAAATGGAGCCAACGTTAGTGACACTTAACATTATCACTAACGTTGGCCAATGCTCATAAGTGGCCACGTTAGAGTCCACGTTAACTTAGTTAACGTGGCCTCTAACGTTAAAAGGGGGAAAGGAAGCAAACGTTAGTGACATTCAACATTGTCACTAACGTTGGCCTAAGTGCACAATGCCACGTTAACTCCCACGTTAACTTGGTTAACGTGGGAGCTAACGTGAAGAGGCAAGGGTGGTCGACAACGTTAGTGACACCCAACATTGTCACTAACGTTGAAAGCAACCACATAACCCCAAGGAGTCACGTTAACTTCCACGTTAACTTAGTTAATGTGAAAGTTAACGTGAAGAAGAGAAGTTGTCGACAACGTTAGTGACACCAAATATTGTCACTAACGTTGCCAACACAAGCCACAAAGGGCCACGTTAACTCCCACGTTAACTTAGTTAATGTGGTAGTTAACGTGGGCAAAAGTCCCACCTGGCAGCCTGACCATGCCTTCTTCAAACAAGAATAACTTGAGCCACAAAACTCCAAATGAGGTGATTCCAGTGGCATTGGAAAGTAGGATTCTAAAGCTTTCCAAGAATATATGGCACTACATGTTTGACACTAAATTTAAGGGAGAAAACCTACCCCGAAAGTGTAATGATGAACATGGTATCAACCTGTATTAAGGCAAACTGGCCTCTTCACCTTCCAAGAAGTATAACTCGAGTTGTAGAGCTCCAAATGATGCGCTTCCAACAGCATTGAAAAGTAGACATCCAGGGATTTCCAACGATATATAATAGTATGGGGTGGACACTAAGTTTGAGCTTCAGAAACGGGAAATCGCGAGCATTATTGGCAATCAACATTTCCAGTAACGTTGGCATATATACCAGCGACCATGTCCACTTCAAAGGAGCATAACTTGAACTACAGAGGTCCAATTGAGGTGATTCCAGTTGAGTTAGAAAGATGACATTCAGAGCTTTCCAACGATATATAATACTCTATAGTGGGCATGAAATTTGTGCACAAACAAGAGGCATCCTTTAAGCCCCAAAAATACCAACTGGGCAGCAAGTGCAACGTTAGCCACAATAACTTTAGCACTAACGCCACACTTGTAGCATTAGTGTGGCTAACTTTGGCACTAACTTTAGCACCTAGACCTCAACTTGACTCACTTCTCTCTCAAGCCCACTTCAAAGCTCAAGCAAGCAAGCCCACAATTGTCAACCAATCAAGGCCACAAGAAGCATCTAGAATAGGAATTTTCATTTAATTTCATTTTATAATTTAGGAGAGCCTATATAAAGGCCTTAGTTTTTACATTGAATTCATCTTAGGCTAGACGAGGGGGAATCCTGGAATGCGGGATTGAAGAGGGGTCTTCGGACTCCCTCCCCTCACACACTTTTCCTTTTCTTTCTTTGTACTTTTCATTTATGAATTTGAAGTTTTATTTTCAGTTTTTATCTTCATCTTTACTCTTCTGCACTTTCTTTCTTTTCTATTTTTGTAGAGCAATGATCAACTAACTCTTTACATTGGGTTAGAGAGCTCTATTGTGATTCAATGGATTAAGTGTAGTTCTTATTCTTCTTCTTCTTTCTTTTCTCTTGATTTTACTTGAAAGCTTTCGATCTTCATCCAATTGGATAGTTATCTTGGAAAAGGAGCTATTCAGACTTGGATCTCTTTTGAACCTTGAAAGAGGAATGAAGAGATCAAGCTAGAAATGCTTTCTCATGATGGACCAAATTGGGTTTGGATGGATATGTGACTATAATCCTCTCAATACCTGGTTTGGGAAATGCATGTGGTATAATCAGTGACCACACTTCATCTCTTCTCATGAGCAATTGACCAAGGAATTGGCTATTGATCAAGATTTGAGAGATTGAATTTCAAGAAATTGTAATTCAATCAATTAAGATTGCCAAGGAGATCAATGAGTGCATTGATTGAGGAAGAGATGAAAATGAACTTGATCCGGAGGATTGCAATATCTCTTGATCCCAATGTTCATTTTATTTTTAGTTCTTACATTTACTTTTCTTGTCATTTTACTTCTCTGCACTCTATTGCTTTCTTTACTTTTCTGTCATTTACATTTCCTTGTTACTTATCAATCCAAATCTGAATCGTCTAACTAGGATAATCAATTAACCATTGATTGCTTAATCCGTTAATCTCTGTGGGATTCGACCTCACTCTATTGTGAGTTTTACTTGACGACAATTCGGTATACTTGCCGAAGGGAGATTTGTTGAGAGACAAGTTTTCCGTGCATCCTGAGTCCCTTAATGCCCACTAATACATCTTCAGCAACTCCAACCACTGTAATAATGCTCTTATCTGCTAACACAAAATGAGCTGCCGACCTTTTTAAGGGAGGGAGCCTCAAAATATCATATATAGACAAAGGAATTATACTCACACATGCTCCTAAATCACACATGCAGTCAGAAATTATCACACCACCAATAGTACAATTAACTATACAAGGACCTGGGTCACTACACTTTTCAGGTAAACCTCCCATTAAAGCAGATATGGAACTACCTAAAGGAATAGTTTCTAATTCATTAATTTTGTCTTTATGTATACATAAATCTTTTAGAAACTTTGCATATTTAGGTACCTGTTGAATAACATCAAAAAGAGGAACAGTTACCTTAACCTTTTTGAATATCTCTACCATTTTGGGATCAGGTTCCAGCTGCTTCCTGGGCTTCCTTGCAAGTTGTGGAAATGGGATAAGAGTGGTGTCTTCTGCAGTATCTGCGCCCTGTGGTGCTTCCTTCTGTGGTTAAACTTCTTCTTTTTCAGCTATGTCCTGTATGTCCTCTTCCTCTTTAGCATCTTCTATTTCCACTACCTCTTTAGCTGACGCGTGTTCTGGTAGGCTTGGCTCCTCCCGATTCCTCTCCTACAGTGTAGTTCCGGACCTCAGGGTGATGGCATTGATGCCACCCTTGGAATTGGGTAATGGTTGAGAGGAGATTCCACTGGAGCTCAAAGGCTGGTTATTGGAGTTATTCATTGATTCAATCTGTGAGACAAGAGCTTGCAAAGTAGCGTTCAGACCATTTAGAGTGGCATTAATGTTATTTTCCATGGTATGTTATCTCTGATCAATGAATTGTAGTAAATCATCATTAGAAGATGAGGGAGAGGTCTGCTGTTGGGTATTCTGGGGTCCTTGGGATTGTCTTAGGTGAGGTGCTCTATAAGGCTGGTTCTGGTTCTGCTATCTGTTGTTGTTATTATTCCACCTCTGATTTTCCTGATTGTCTCTGCCTCCTCTGTTGTTGTTGTTGTCCCTCCAATTCTGGTTAGAATTGTCCTGCCATCCATGGTTGTAGTTGCCACCTTGATTGTACCCTTGGTTGGGGCGGTCATAGAAGTTATGAGTGGCTGCTACGGTGTTGTCTTCTTGCTAGAGCTGCGGACACTCATCAGTATAGTGGCTATAATCAGCACAGATTCCGCAAACTCTCTGTGGGACTAACTGTTAGTTTTACTGTAGCGGAGAAGGTTGAGCTTGTTGAACTTGTTGTTGATTCAATTGCATCTGCTTCAGCAAGTTGGTCATTTCACAGATACTCTGAGTCAGAACAGCAGTCTCTCTGCTAGAGGATACTTCTGCAACGGCTTTTGAACGGCCTTATTTCTGCCTGTGATTCCGAGTAGATTCAGCTAAGTCGCTGATCAATTGCCATGCGTTATCAGTGGTCTTGTACTTTTTCATAGATCCATTGCTAGCACTTTCCAATGTGGTCTTATCTTGGGGCCTCATGCCTTGTGTGACGTAACCGAGTAATACTATCTTGTCAATCATATGGTGGGGGAATGCTTCCAGAAGATTATTGAAGCACTCCTAGTATTCATAGAGAGTCTCAGATTCATCCTGAACAATCGTGGAAATGTCTTTCCTCAGTTTATTAGTAACTTCACCTGGAAAAATTTTTTTCAAGAATTCCCTTCTCAGTATATCCCAGTTGGATACAGTTGCTGCTGGTTGAGTGTAGTACCACTCTCTTGCCTTTCCCTCAAGAGAAAATAGGAAAGCTTTCAGGAAAATTGAAGTTTCATCTGCACCATCACGCCTGACAGTAGAACAGGCTGCTTGAAAATCTCTCAGGTGCTTGATAGGCTCTTGAGCAGGCAAGCCATGAAACTTGGGCATCAAATTGAGCAGTGCGGTCTTTATTTCAAAGTCTGTAGCCATCGCTGGGTGATGCGCTTGAAATGGTTGCAATGTAAAATCAGGGGCTCCAGCCTCCTGGATAGTAACTCTCCTAGCTGCTGCCATGTTACCTGCACGTAAATCAACCAAATCAGTAGAACGGGGGCTGGTTTCTTTCTCAAGTGACGTTTCAGATCCGCCCTCAGAGAGGACTAACCGACGCCAAGCTTGCCTTATTCGTGAAATAGTTCTTTCAATCTCAGGATCGAATACTAGCAAGCTTGGATCAGGAAGTGAACGCGTCATCTAACGAAAGAAACAAGTAGCTCATGGTAGCAAGATAAAATAAAATGCAAATAAATAAACTCCAATCAATAACTTTAGCACTCTATTGCAACTCCCCGGCAACGGCGCCAAAAATTGACGTGGCGGAAATTGGCTAATTAAGAATTGATATAAGTTGTGCGCTGCAAGTATAGTTCTCAACCAACCAGAAATCCACTTATCAATTTAGAAAGGTTGTCACAAAAATTAAAATTAAAATACTGGGAGTATGAATCCCAGGTCGTCTCCCAACGAGTTGTAGAAAGGTGTGCTATTTTATTAATTAGATATTTTCAGAAAGAGTTTGAGTTGAATAAACTGGAAATTAAATTGGGGAAATTAACTAATTTAAATAAAAGCCTTGACTGGGAGTAGATTAGTTGGAAGCCCTATTCTTGTTGCAGTACTCTCAAGATTAATTGATAATTGAAGGTCGTTCTATTTAGTTATCCCTTACTAAATAAGGGAAAGTCAAACAAGTTGGAATGATGTTTCTACTCACAAGTCCCAATCCGCTTACTTGGAAGGACTGGCGTTAGTGACTAGAGAGCCATCCAATAGTAAACCCAATTACAATCTCTCCTTTGAGTATTCCAACTCAAGGGTTCCTTTCAGTCAACTCCCCATCAAGTTAGGGGACTACTCGCTCATTGTGAATGTAGAACTCATAACATAGGAAAGGGAATTAAAGAAAGACATGATAAATAAACTCAAAGGAATCAATTAAAAATAAAAATAACTCTTGTATTAATAAATTCTAAAATAATCCAATAATAAAATTGAGTAAACTAAAGGACATGGAAGAGTAAAGCCAAGTAAAGAAAACGAACTAGAATGACGAAGTCTTGATGAGGTAATAACTCTTCTCAATATCCCAATGCAAAGAGCAATCAAAAATAAAAATCATAAGAACTATGAATGTGTAGAGAGAAAAGCTAGAGGAGGAGTAAAACTAGATCTAAAAACTAAAATTGTGTAGAATGAATGTTGTTTTTGGTTTCTGCATGTCCTCTGGCTCTAGTATGCTTTTTCGGGCCGAAAACTGGGTCAAAACAGGGCCCAAAATCACCCCCAGCGAATTCTGCAGATTATGCAGATCGCGCATGTCACGCGATTGCGTCATTCATGCGGACGCGTCATGCGGCGTTTTGCTTTGCCACGCGGTCGCGTCGTCCACGCCTTCGCGTCACTTGTGCTATTCCAATCCGCGCGGTCACGTGAGCCATGCGGCCGCATCACTGCGATTTCCTCTTTTCCGCGCGATCGCATGAGCCATGCGGCCGCGTCACTTCTCGCTGGTCATCTCCTTAATTTCTTGTGTTCCTTCCATTTTTGCAAGCTTCCTTTTCAATCTCCAACTCATTCATGCCTTATAAAGCCTGAAACACTTAACACACAGATCACGGCATCGAATGGAATAAAGGAGAATTAAAATACATAATTAAAAGTCTCTAGGAAGCAAGTTTTCAATCATGTAATAATTTTAGGAAGGAAATATAAATGCATGCTAATCATATGAATAAGTGGGTAAAGATCATGATAAAACCACACAATTAAACACATTATAAACCATAAAATAGTGGTTTATCAATGGTTCATTTTTTTACAATAATTGGCGCATTCCACTTGCGTAACCCTTTAATTCAAAACGGTTTTCAACTCGCCTTTGGTTACACTAGTGCATGTTCCAATCTTTTCTCGCCAATTATTGCAAACTTGGTGACCATGAGCATTGTTGATGAACCGCTTTTCTATTGTATGCTTCTATGCAAACTCATATTTCATCATCAATGACTGCATCATCATCATAATTGTGGGCATGCTTGTTCTTTATATACTTGTTTGAAGCTTCTCTTGGTTAAGTCCCATAATTGTCATGCCACTAATATATGACCTAGTTTTCTAACTTTTGACCTTGTTAACATTCTAACTCTCTTTTTAGTTTTCTCACTAACACTTATATCCTTTTGGGCATGATGACTATGGTTGCTTAACAAACAAGTATTCTGCTCTCATTACATGATTTCTTGGTTGCAGTTTGATTTGAATTCTGTATTTTGTTTGCTTGCATTCCAAGTTTTCATTCTTTTTGACTCACTTCATGAACATGCCAATCCTCTTGCCTCCTGTGTATGCTTAATGCCTTGCTTTATTTTCCTCTACGTGGCTTAATTGTTTATATCCTGTATATCTATTTTTCAGGATGGCCGATAGAGGAATATCTAAAGTTACCTTTAGAAAACGTAAGAAACTTCAGCCCTCCACTCTTTCTCCTTACCACGACTATGCCAAGAACCCTCTTAATAAGGAGGACAAAGCTAACCAGCAGTTGCCACCTACAGATGCATATAGGTTCCCTAACCTATACTGCGAGCTCTGCTTCCTGACATACCGGAAGAAGAATCTGAATATAGAGAAGAAACTGGCTATCCCAACTAACTTGAGGCGAGCCATTCAGACACATATTTAGGGGATGGGCCTAGGCTTTATTGATAGGGAGCTAGGCAAGGTAAACTCATCATGGGTCAAGGAATTTTACAGTAACTTCTTCAGACACACCCTTGACTCAGTCCACCTGCGAGGCGGTCAGATATTGGTTACCAAGGCTGCCATCGAGGATAGACTCCACCGTCTGCCTAGGACCGGTGGCCCAGATGCCATTGAGCAGGCAGAGGTGGCGATACATTGTATGACCTTTGATTATGATGCTCTGAGGGATGTTATTGCCACCCCGGATGCCCCTTGGGTGATGGATGCTGACAATAGGAAGCCCAAGGGGATGTTGTTTACTCATCTTTCGAGGGAGGCCAGGACGTGGCAGCAGATCTTTGCCCATTACATCATGCCGACCACCCACTTTACTGAAATCCTGGTGGACATGCTCGTCCTGATCGGATGTGTTATGGAGGGGAAGGAGGTATACTTTCCCCGGTTGATCAGGAGATACATGTGGAGAGCACATGTCCGTGGCATACTTCTATTTCCCACTTTGGTCACCGAGATGATTCAGCTGGCCGGCGCCCCATGGGAAGCAGATGATGAGACACCACCCCCCGACCACGGAAAGAAGGAAGTGATTCCGTGGAGGACATGGGTGCATGAGAAACCCCCATCCCAGTGCCGCTTTAGAGCTAGAGTAGCAGCGACACCTGGCCCTTCTTCTTCCTCAGCCACAGCAGGACCAGCAGCACCGATAGCACCACCACCAGCACCCCAGCTGACGTATCTCTTAGTACATCGTCTATTCCGCTTCATGGAGTGCAGTGAGCGCCGCATCATGCGATGTCTTGATAGAGTGGATCAGATGTTTGTCGCACTGGGCGTCGAGTTGCCCCTTATTGCCGACCATTCTTCTTCAGAAGAGGAGGAGCGTGAGGCGAAGCAGGCTCAGCAGGAGGCACCACCACAGACACAAGCTACCCCGGTGGCACAGCATCACCTCGTGGAGCCTCAGCCTCGTCCCCAGCAACCAGATACGACAGTTGACCCTCACCCCGAGCCCGAGCAGTAGCATCGAGGACGATGCTCTATTTTAAGTGTAGGGAGGTCACCGTCGTCGCCGTCGGTGGAGTTGCCATTTTGGGTGATGAGTTCGGACATTTATCACTTATTTTGTGTTATTTTTAGTACTTTGCACTTTATTTTTACTGCACTTTTGAGAGAGCTTTTGAGATTATTGTACATATTTGTTATTTTGGTACTTTTATTCTAATTGTTGCATTTTGCACCTTAGTTGGTAGATATTCGTACTTTTAGTTAGATTTGCTTTATACAGTTGTTTTAGTTTTTGGTTGTGATTTGAAAATTGTGGATTATTAGAGCTTGGTTTACCCTTTTTACATAAGAAATTTGGTTTGATTGGAAAAAGAAGGGATAAACTAAGGAAATTTTAAAATTTCTAAATCACAATATTGCATCAATAAGCTTGGTCAAACAATGAAATTTTCCAAAGAATTTATCCATAGGGTACCACCCCAATTGATTGAAAAATTTTTGTGGAACTTGCTTGAATTATATATTTTGTGAAGCATGTTTTGAGCTAAAAGCACAAGCTTGTGAGTTTTGAGCCTAATTGCGTGGTTATATCTTATAACCACTTATTTTCCTTGTTGTGTGCAATTGTTCTCTTTCTATGATTGTGATCCTTGATTTATTTAATTCTATATGTCCATTATTCCTTGCATCCATGCACGTACATGATTGAGGCCATCATTTCACTTATCTCACTTACCCAAAAGCCTATCTTTTATCTTCCATTGTTAGCCAACTTGAGCCTACAATTAACCCACTTGTTCTTAATTTAGCACATTACAAGCCTTAAAGCGAAAAACAATAAATATCCTTAATTTGGATCTTTGATTGGCTTAGGCTAATGAGTGTGTGCATCATTTAAGTATGGAAAATTTGGGATATTGGTTAAGTAAAAAGGTAGTTTTGTATTTCTATTGTAGATATTGGGAATTGGGTACATGCTCATGTGTTGGTTAAATGTAAAACCATATATGCATTGATGCTCTTGTATATACCTTATTGCAAAAAGAAAAAAAATTGGAAATGAGAAAATAAAATGAGAAAAAAAAAATATATATATATATATAAAAAGAAAAAAATGGAAAAGGAAAGAAAAAGAAAAAGAAAAGCAATAAAAAGGGGACAAAATGCCCCAAAGTGAAGCAATAATAATCAATGCATATAAGTTGTGATCAAGAAAAGAATGCATGAGTATGTGGAAAAGTGAAGAATGGGTAGTTAGGTTAGAACTAAATTGTATAGGTTATCATAGGTTAGGTGGGAAAGTCTAGGTTAATCAAAGATTCAAATTCTAGTCCACTTAACCATATATGAACCTACCTTGACCCTAGCCCCATTACAAACTTTGAGAAAGTCCTCATGATAATTGTATGTATGCATTGAATAATTTTTGATTGTTAGATGAAAAACAAATCTTGGAAAGCATGATTAGGAGAGAATTGAGTGAATCAACCCCTAAACACTTGAGTGACTAGAGCGGATACACATCCGGTGAGGGTTTAATTGCTCAATTACATGTTTTCCTCATAATCATCCTTGTTCATACAAGTTTGTAAATCTTTTGATAAATTCAATACAATTGTGGGTTGGATTTGATCCCTATTGCTTTAGCCCTTGTGCTTACATATGTTCTCTTGGAAGTTGGTTTGTTTTGACGAAGCATTTGCATTCATAATAGGTAGTTGTATTTAGATAGGTTGCATATAGTTTAGTTCCATTGAATAAATGTCATAACCCTTACTTCATTCTTGGTATAGCATGAGAACATGCTATAGTTTAAGTGTGGGGAGGTTGATAAACCCCGCTTTTAGGGTTTATCTAGTGTTGAATTTAGAGTATTTTATCAACCTTTTCTCACATTTATTCAATGAATTAGCATAGTTTTGTGATTCTCCCTTATTTTGTGCTTAAGTGTGAAAGCATGCTTTTAGACCCTTAATTTGATAATCTTAATCTCTCTTTGATTCCACTAGATGCCTTGTTTGGTTTGTTAAGTGATTTCAGGTTGAAAAGGGCAGGAACGGATCAAAGGAGTGAAGAGAAAATCATGCAAAATGGAGAACACATGGAAAAGCCAAAGAATTGGATGAGCACATGGACGCACACGCGCAATGTACGCGTACGCGTGGATCGCAAAACTTCAAGGGACACGCACGCGTGCTGTATGCGTACGCGTCGGTGCTGGCACGTGATTTTTAAGTGAAAACTGCCCAGTAAATTCTGAGAAGCTGTGGGGCCCAATCTAAACCAACTTTGGTGCTAAAATGCTTAAAAGAGCCAAGGATTGAAGGGGAATGGAAGGAATTCATTCATTCCACCACTTCACACATTAGGATTAGCTTTAGTTTAGTTTTAGAGAGAGAATATCTCTCTTCTTTCTAGAATTAGGATTAGGTTTAGATTAATAAGCTTAGATCTAGGGTTTAATTCATACTCTCTTCTTCTTCTAGTTGTCAATTCTTTGTTGTTACATCTTGTTCTTTCATTCTTTTGTTGTAACTTCTTCTATTTTGCTTCTATACCTTGTTGTTGATGTTGTTAATATACTCTTATTCACATTCATTTTCCTTCAATGTAATTTGAGGTAATTCATAATAATTGTGTTCTTTTTTATTGTTATTGTTGATTCCTTGCAATAAATTGTTGTTAGATTTCATTCTTATTGCCAATATACTATGCTTTTCTTTTGTGCCTTCCAAGTGTTTGTCAAAATGCTTGAGAGGATGTTAGAGTAAAATTTTGTGTTCTTGGCTTGGGAAGGTAACTTAGGAATTCTTGAGTTACTAATGTCCAAGTGATTGATAGTTGGTTGCCATTGACTCTAGCTCTCATTAATCCAATTAGTGAATAGCTAGGACTTATGGACTAAGATTGATATAACTCATTTGACTTTCCTTTACTTATTAGATGATGACTTAATAGGATTAATCCTTGCAATTATCATATTGTGGTTAGTAATAAGGATAGGGATCCTTGACCACCAAATCTTGCCAATACCTTTTTGTCATTTAATTTCCTTTATCATTTACTCTTCTTGTTTCTTATACAAAACCCCAAAATATACATATCCATAGCCAATAATAAGAACACTACCCTGCAATTCCTTTGAGAGATGACCCGAGGTTTAAATACTTCAGTTATTAGATTCAGTAGGGGTTTGTACTTGTGACAAACAAAATTTTTGCATGAAAGGATTATTGTTGGTTTAGAAACTATACTTCGATGAGATTTCATTTGTGAAATTCTAAACCGTCAAAAATCCACTCATCAATCGGTTGAACAAACTACCACTCTCTCCCCTGATATTTGGTGGCATCGCCAAGGTGCTAAACCGAATACCCTGGTTAACTGAAGAGCTGACTCTCAAAACGAGGCTATTGAGAAGTGCACAATCCATTAGGAGTGGTCGTTGAAGGTTCCAAGCCAGTACAAGGCGACCATTCATCAAGAGATTGCCTCGCTTCATTGAGAATTTCTCAAGCGAGAACCCATTGAAGTCAATAAAACTATGGTGCGGGAATTCTATGCAAACTACCAAGCTTAGGAAGCAAAGTCAGTATTCCTCTGGGGAAAGATGTTGGATACATTCAATCAAGCTCTAGAAGCTATTCTGAACATCCCCCACATTCCGCTTGAGAAGGATGATTATTTCAAGTTAAAAGTTGATGTCTTCAAAGGAAGAATATCTCTGACTCCCATTCTTGAGAGAATAGGCTGTCCTGGTGTATCTTGGAAGTATAGCAAAGGAAGGAATTCTGTTCCCACTAGCATTACATACTCTAATTTGAATGCTTAAGCTCGTATATGGCATTAGATTCTGGTGGACTACATCATCCCGAGCACCCACACTACCCATGTGAGATTCAGAACTGCTTTGTTGCTTTGGGCTATTATGCAAGGGAAGCATATAGCCATTGTACCTTTGTTGCGCAAATCAATATGGAAATTGGTTGAGAAGAAGAATATCAATATTCTATTTCCGTCTATGGTGATGCACTTAGCAAACACAGCTGTGGTAGAGAGGTGACCAATGGATATCATGTTTGAGTTTCAAAGGGGCAATAAGTTCATTCTGAGGGGAGAATTGGATGGATCATCAGAAAGGACACCCTCGAAGAGGAAGGTACCTGTAGCACCACCATCAAGTCTAGTAACCTCATTAATTCCTTTACCGGTTCTCTGGTCTCTTCTGGATGTATTCCAAGACATCTTGCATGATACCCACCGCATGGAGCATTTAGAGCACAAGCGTTTTGGGTGGATCGTGGCAAAACTAGAAGAAAGAGACCCCGGCCCAGCTCCTGAGGCTTCATACGAGCTAGTTGGGGAGAAGTATGATGATGGTAACCCACCGACTCCCAATACCACCAGCTGAAGGTGGTCCCAAAGTTCTCATTCTCCCGGATCCTAAGCAAGCACGGAGGACCGTGCACGAACTAAGTGTGGGGGAGGATCGACTTCACGTGGGGTAAAAATTTCTTTTCTCGAATCACTTTGCAATACTCTTTTTAGTTCTTTTTGATGAATTTTATTAGCTTTATTTTCATTTCATCTTAGTTGGTTTGTTTGTAGATATCTCTTTATAGTTCATAGTTATATGGTAGTTAATGCTTGCATGTTGCATGATAGAATGAACAAGTTTGGTGAAACACCAAGGAATTTCCATGAAATCTTTCTTAGGGCATACCATCGGTTGAATTAAAAAATTTTGTGTTTTCTAACTTGCTTGAATTATTTTGTTTGTGGAACATAGGAAATAGCTAGAACAACATGTCTTGTAAGCTTTGAGCCTTGATAGATGGTTGTATTTTTCAACCATATGTTTGTTCTGGTGTGGTTTTACTCCTTTTTCATTGTGATTATTGATTTGCATGATTCTTTATATCCTGTATTTGTTGTTTGGATGCATTTAGCATGATTGAGGCCATCTTTGATGTTAAACTCACCATCCTATATGGCCAACCCTTGTACTCACCATTGTGAACCCCTGTTGAGCCTGTAATTCCATTTTGTTCTGATTTCAGCACACTATTTCCCCTTAAGCAAAAAACCATTAATGTCCTTGAATTGCTCTTTGATTAGCTTGGGTGGATTAGTGTGTATGTTCTAAGTGTGGGGGAATTGATGGGAAGCATTGGTGATAGAAGCATGGGATTCATTGTGAAAAAATTGGCAATTGGAAAAATGCTCATCTGTTCTTTGTTTTAAATCATATGCATCTCTTGTGCTAAAAAATACAAGAGTAAAAAAAACTGTGCATAATAGAAAGTGAAATAAAAATTGAAATAAAGGATGCATATGTTCATGTTTTGAAAAGGAAGTGCATGACTAAGGTGAGATAGGAGGAAAATTTGGGTAACTAGGTTGCATTGTTATGAGTATATGTGTAATATAGGATTAGGTGGACACTTAAGCTAATCAAAGAACTAATTCTTTAAGTCTACTTAACCATACCTATCCTACCTAAACCCTAGCCCCATTACAACCTTCGAAAGACCTCATGATATTTGTCTTTCATGCATCAAATACTAGTTGATTATTAGATGAAGTGCAAATCTTTGAAAAGCATGATAAAAGGAGAATTGAGTGATTAAAACCCTAAACACTGAGCGAATTGAGTGAATACACATCCGGTGAGGGGTTCGATCGCTCAATTCTATGTTCTTGCATCTCATGTTGTATCTTCTTGTAAGTTGTTTGTTGATTAGTCTTGAAAAGTTCAATTCAATCCCTTGGATATTAGTCTTAATGCATAAACTCTTTGCATTTTCCCCAAAGCTTTCTTGTGATGGATTGGAATTTCATGGTTTGTTTTACCAACTCCGTGCATAGTACATGATAGTAGTAACCCTTAGGAGAGTTGATGCATTTAGGTAGTACATAGAATAAATCATTTTCCTTTCATTTATCTCCTTTGAGTGTGTTTAGCATGAGGACATGCTAGTGCTTAAGTGTGGCGGAATTGATGAATCCATATTTGATGACGATTTTTGGTTGAAATTGAATGGATTCCATCATATAAACTTGCACTTATTCCACTAAATAGCATGCATTTGAACTTTCCCCCTAAATTTGTGCTTGATTATGAAAACATGCTCTTTTGTACCAAATTTGATTGATTTTATTCTAATTACCTTCCATTCGATGCGTTGATGTTATTTGTGAGTGATTTCAGAGGTATAAGGCAGGAATGGCTTGGAGAGAATGAAAGAAGAGCATTCAAAGTGGAGGAAGCATGAAGAATCAAAGGAGAAGAGCTCAGCCTAGTGTGCGTGCGCATAGACATGCTTGCGTATGCACAGCCATCGAATCAGAGCCACGCGTGCGCGTGAGCCGCGTCACGCGTCGAATCAAGCATCGCCTAGTGTGCGTGCGCACAACCTCCTGTGCGTACGCACGGGTCGAGATTTTTTGCAGAGTGTGCGGACGCACACGTCTGTGCGTCCGCATAGGTGGACGCACATGCCTTCATTAAAATAGCACGTGACTCGCAATTTTGATGGATTTGAGGCCCATTTCTGAAGCCATTTAGCTCATAAGGAAGGGAGAATGAAGGGCATAACATAGCATAACATTAATGTAGCTTAGGAGTAGTGGTAGATAGTTTTTAGTGTAGTTTTTCTCTAAGTTTTTCATAATCTTCTCTACTAGGGTTTATAATAGGGTTTTACATTCAAGTGCCATTTCAATTTTCATCTTGGATTTTGCTAATTCCCATTGTAAGTATCTCTTGCTATTAGTCTTTATAGTTACATTGTTCTTACACTTTCTTATAATTCAAGTTATAGTTCAATTTAACTTCTCCTTTGCAATTTCTATTTCTTGTTGATGAAATTGATCTTTGATGATTGTTACATGCTTTCTGGAGTCTATATTGTTGATTGAGATCATTTGTTGCTTTTGGTTTTAAGCTTTTTCTCATTTTTCCCATGTTTAAGCTTTTTGGCCACCAAGTGTTTGACAAAATGTCAAGCAAGATTTTTGGCTAGTTTTCTATCTCTTGGCTTGGGGAAAGTGAGCAATTGGGTTCCTAGAGTTGGAGTGTCCAACATTTAGTGTCAATTTTGGATTGTTAATTGTTCTTGTTCCCACTAACGCTAAGTTGTTGCTAAGTTAATTAGCATGCAATTTAGGATTTGTGGGTTAAGAACACTTATGCTCATTTAACTTTCTCTCTGATGTGAGGTTAACCAAGTAAGATTGATCCATTCTAGTTGGCATAGTTGTGGTTTCAACAAAGAAACGACCCTTAGCTCACTCCAAGCCAAGATGCCTTTTATGCTTCAATTCCTTTATACACATTTACATTAGTTCCATTTATACTTTACTTGTCTATATTGCATAGTCACTTCCTTAATTCCTTTATTAGTTCATTTATTACAATTTTGCATGTTCTTTCATTGCTTTGTATGTTTATCTCTTCATTACAAACCCAAACCCCATGATCCTCAAAACCAAGATTGCACACTCATTGGTCTCAAGTGTCCTTGGGAGACGATCCGGGAATTGAAACTCTCGGAATTGAATTGATTTTGAATTGATTTTGAATTGGATTGATCGTTGGTCTAGGCTATACCTTCAACGATAAGATTCTAATTTGTGAAAACCTAGATTGACGGTGAATCCGGCCGTCGTCAATCCCTCTTAGAGATTGATTATAGAGAAACAAGATTTATGTTTATGATTTTGTCATACTTTTGGGTTGTATTAAATTAACTAGTCGGCCTTACCTTCTCAGGTCAAGAGTAGTGTTGTTATGTATAATTTTTAGATCACATATATATATATATATACTTCTGTCATTTCTGTTTATGTATATCTTCGGTTTCTGAGTGTGATGCAACTTGGCTTATGTCTTTTCTTCACGAGCTCCTAATACATCATATTTCTTCTATTATATATGTATATATTTTATTTTGAGAGGTCGTGATACCTCACTACCGTTGATTTACGACCTAGGTCTAAAGCTCTGTGTGGTAGGGTGTTACATGCGACGAGAAGTGCGATGACGAAGGGAGCTAAAAGAAAAGCTCTTAGGACTAGAGGCCGATCTCCAAAGGCAAAGCCCCATAATAGATCGAGAAGAAAGCCCGCTCGGGGGAGAAGACCCGTTCATAGAAGAGATCATGTGGGCTAAAGTTCCTAGAAATTTAAAAACCCCCGACATGGATCTCCATGACAGAACCTCCGACCCAAGACACCACCTTAGCAACCTTAAAAGTCAGATGTATTTAGCTGACGCCTCTGGCTCCACTGATGCGTGTGGATCATGTTATGTTTTTCAATGCTTTTTCATATACGAAATAAATGCATAATGCTTAATTATGGAGAGTTTTGGTGCTTAAATTGGATATTGCTTTGATCCTTTTGCTTTCATTATTAGTTCTCTCTGGACACGCGTTCCAACCACAGGCACCACACGTATCATCAGCGAGTACAGAAGGATTTTGCATTCAGCACAGTAGAATTTTCCAACACTTTTACATTGCATACACAATTGATGCATGAGCATCTTAAGCACTTTCATTGCTATTTCTTATAGAAAAGTTATGACTTTTTTTTTGTAATTATATTATTTTCAAGACTATTTTATTAGTACTTTGATTTCCTTGATTTCATGATTCTTGTAGGAAAATGTTAGGAAAAGAGAAGCAAAAGCACAAGGAGGAATCAAGAATTAAAGACAAGTACAAAGAGAATTCGTGGATGCTGTCAACCCTGACCTCTTCACACTCCAACGAGCATAACTTGAGATATAGAGGTCCAAATGATGCGGTTCTAACGGAATTGGAAATCCAACTTCCAGAGATTTCCAACAATATATAATAGTTTATACTTTGTCTCTGGCATCCTGGTGCTAAATGCCACGTCTCGGCATTTAGCGCCAGTAGCGCGTTTTCAACTCAGTCGGAAGGCTTAATTTAGTTTTTAATTAATTTTATTTTTATAATTTTTTAGGTTTTTAGACTTTGAATACTTAGAATTATTAGGATTAGGTATAAAAGGAGGCAAGACCCAGCCCTGCGGGCTCTCTCCTCTTCTCTTCTCTTCTCCTAATTTTCATTCCACACTTTTTACAATTTTTCTCTATTAGGGTTTATTTTCACTATGAAGAACTAAACCTCCATTGTTAAGGTTAGGATTTCTATTTATCTTGATGGATTAATATTATTTGTTCTTCTACTCTTTGATTAATGCATTAATTTATATTCAAGGATTGATTTCGTTCTTCATCTTAGGGATCAGAGTATATTGGAAGATAACTATTTTTCTATTTGAATTCCTTTTGAATCTTGGAAAAGTTATGTCACTGAATTTATAGCTTGAACTCAATTCCTCATAATTCTTTAATTTTTTGGATTTAACACGATATGTGACATACAATCATCTTATTTTTGGGTTCCTACGGTTTTGTGTGGTTTATAAACTAGGATTTGAACTTAAACCCTCTAATTAAATTAAGTGACTAAGGAATTGGTGGTTGATTGAGTTAGCGGAGGATTAAATTACCAAGAAATTAGAGTTTAATCACTTAAAGTTTGCTATGAATTGAATCTTTGCATGATTAAGGTAGAAGACAAGAATTGTTAATCCAGAAATTTAAATATCTCTGATACCTTAACTATCTTTATCATATTTCTTTCTTAACCCCTTATTTAATTTTCTGTTTTTATGTTATTTGCTATGGAAACCCTAAATTTTGATTGTCTGACTAGAATAATCAATTAACTATTATTGCTTGATCTATTAATCCTCGTGGGATCGACCCTCACTCACCTGAGGTATTACTTGGTACGACCCGATGCACTTGCCAGTTAGTTTGTGAATTCAAAATTTTGCACCAAGTTTTGGCACCATTACCGGGGATTAATTGCGATTGACAACTACCAGTTGTTTGACTACCTAGATTAGATCTTTTTTCTTTTTCAATTAGTTTTCTTTTACTAATAAATTCTATTTTCATTTTTTTTCTTTTCCCTTCAGTTTCGTCTCCCTTCTCCTGTTTTCCTTTTTTTCTTTTTATTTTATTATTTAGTTTCAATTTTAATTTTTCTTTTTTTAAAAGAATTCGTTCTTTTTTATTTATTTTTCTTTTAATTTGTTTATCACATGGTGTGTTTAATTTTGTTTGGTATTTTATGCTAAGGAATATAATGGAGAGAGATCACATGGGTTAGTACTCACATCCAAAGAGTGACTCATATTATTGTGGATGGAGGCACTACCCAGATTTTGGTTGGAAAAGTCAAGACCAAAGAAACTTCAGTGATCCATATTCCATCTATCAAGAACCATCATTTCCTTACTCATATCAAGAACCACCATCTCCATATTAACCTCCACCTCTCTATCCATATCAAGAACCATTATCAATTTGTTCATATCAGGAACCATCACCTCCTTATTCGTACCAAGAACCATCGTCTTTTGATTTTTCTTGCCAAAAATTACAGCGAACAATAGATAAACTTTTGCAAAAATTTTCAACCTCACCCCCTACTTAATCAAATAAAAAACCTTTACCACGTGAGCTTGCCTTAGCACAACTTTCTCAAAATTCACAAAATCCATTTCACACTCCACAAAATCCATTTTAAAATACACAAAATTTATTTCATAACTCACAAAATTCCTTTCGTACCCCTGATTTAAAGAAAATTGTTGTGTCAGTATAGAATTTCACACAAAATGAATTCTCATTGCAAGTATAGTTCTACACCAACAAACAATCCTCCCAATAAAAAATTTGAGTTGTCACAAATAACAAATCCCAAATAAGAATTAACCAAAGTATTTAAACTCCGGGCCGTCTCACAAGGAATTGCAATGAAATGCTCAATTATTGGCTATCAGGATGCAAGGGGGTTGGTTTGGATATTTGACAAGAAAACATAAATGGCAAGAAAAGTAAATGAACAATTAACTAAATAAAAGAAATGAAAAGAACTCTTGGCTAGACATAGGTAAATTGAGATCACCATCCTTGTCTACAAACCATATATTGACAATCATGAGAGGCCAACCAATTAAGTCTACTTCCAAAGTCTTAAGTAAGTAATATCTACTCCTAGGCTTGAAGTACGTCAAATAGGCTTGATTACATCAAACCATAAGTCCCAACCTACCTACTAATTAGATTAGTAGTGGGTTGGCATCAATGAGTATCAAATTGATCATCAAGGGTTCTCAAATCACCAATTCAATGAGACCCAATGACTCAAGGTCACTCAATTCTCTTAGCCTAGGCCAAGAGCAAAGAGAACTACTCAAAAACTAGAAGAAACATTCTATTAAACACCTAGTGTGCAATAAAAGTAAACATCATAAAATCCAAGAATTAAAGGAAACCCATAACTAACATAAGCAAGGAATCAACAATAACAATCAAGATAAACATAAAAGAGCATGAAAACACGAAATTGCATTAAAGAAAATTAAGATCCAACAATTGTTCATAAACATAAAAATGACAAAATAAAGGAAATGACAAGTAAAACTAGAAGAATAGAGATGTAATAACAAGAAATTAAAAGGAAGAACTAAATCAAAACAAGAATTATAACTTGGATCCAAGAAGAATTAACTAAAACTACCCTAAAATCTAGAGAGAGGAGAAAGCTTCTCTCTCTAGAATTCTATCCTAAAACATGATGAAAACTAAACTATGACTACTTGGCTCATTCCCCCCTTAATCCTTGGGTTCAATAGCATCAGAAATGAGTTGGATTGAGCCCAAAGTGCTTCAGAAATCGCTGGGGGTGATTTCACTTTAGTGGGCCTCGAACAGCATCAGCGCGCACGCGTACATGGCACGTGTGCGCCCCTATATGTGAAGCAACGTATGACAAATTTTATATCATTTCAAATCCCCAGATGTTAGCTTTCTAACGCAACTGAAACTGCCTCATTTGGACCTCTGTAGCTCAAGTTATGGTCGATTGAGTGCGAAGAGGTCAGGCTTGACAGCTTTACGGTTCCTTTATTTCTTCATGAGTTCTCCCACTTTGCATGCTTTTCTCCTCACTTCTTCCATCCAATACTTGCCTTATGGAGCTGAAATCACTTAACAATCATATCAAGGCATCGAATGAAATTAAAATGAGTTAAAATCACCAATTTGAGGGCCTAAAAAGCATATTTTCACATTTAAGCACAAATCAAGGGAGAATTGCAAAACCATGCTATTTCATTGAATAAATGTGAGAAAAGTTGATAAAACCACCCAAATTAAGCACAAGATAAACCACAAAATCGGGGTTTATCAAATCTCCCCACACTTAAACCAAGCAGGTCCTGATGCTAAGAATAAAGAAGGACAAGAAAAGGGTTATGAACATTTATTCAATGCAAATAAACTATATGCACCTATCTACATGCATGCAACTAAATGCAAAATGATTCTACCTACTTGGTTAAAAATGAATCAATCTCCAAAAACATATATAAGCAAGTAGGGCAGAGGTCATACGATGATTCATGAATCCTACCAATTCAAATATCAAAATGAAGCACAAATAGACATGCAAGAAGAAAAGCTCATGAAAGTCGGAAACAAGGAATTGAGCATCGAACCCTCACCGGAAGTGTATCCGCTCTAGTCTCTCTAGTGTATAGGGTCGATCACTCAATTCTCTTCTAATTATGCTTTCCATGATTTGTTTTTCATCTAACAATAAAAAATTATTCAATGCATGCATACATTCATCATGAGGACCTGTTCATAGGTTGTAATGGGGCTAGGGTTAAGGTAGGATGCATATGGTCAAGTGAGCTTGAAATTTGAATCTTTGATTAGCCTAAGCTCTCACCTAACACATATAACAACCTATACAATTCTAATACACAACCTAGCTACCCATGATTCCCACTTTTTCACATACTCATGCATTATTTTTAATTCACATTCCATATGCATTGATTTTTATTGAACTTTACTTTGGGTTATTTTTGTTCCCTTTTTATTTCTTTTTCACTTTTTTTTTTTCTATATTTTTTCTTTTATATATATATATATGTTCTTTTTCTTTTTCTTTATCATTTTTTTTAGTATATACAAAGATGTCAATGCATATGGTTTACACTTTTAATGCATAAGTATGTACCCAATTCCCAAAATTTTCAATCAAAATACAAAAATACAATTTTCTCTCAACCAATGTCCCAAGTTTCCTATACGCAAATGATACACACCCTCACTAGCCTAAGCTAATCAAAGATCCAAATTAAGGACATTTATTATTTTTCGCTTTCGGTTAGTGATGTGCTGCAATTAAGAACAAAAGGGATTAAATAGGCTCAAAAGTGGCTAACAATAGTTGATGAAAGGTAGGCTATTTGGGTAAGTGAGCTAAATGAAATGATGGCCTCAATTATATAAATTCATGTATACATGGAATAATGGACATATAGAATCAAACAAATCAAATATTACAATCATAGAAAGAGAATAATGCACACAAGAATGGAAATAAGTGGTTATATGATGTAACCACACAATTTGGCTCAAAACTCACATGTTTGTGTTCTTAGCTCAAAAACCATGTTCCAAAATAAATTCTTCAAGCAAGTTCAACATAAAAATTTTTTTTTTCAAATTAGTAGGGTGCCTAAAAACAGTTTTCTTGGAAAAGAAATCATCACCCTAACCAAGTAGTCCTAAAATAAAAAGAAGTAATAAAATGTATACAAATTCTAACTAACATGCAACCTATCATGCAATACAACAACTAATCTAACAAAAACAAAAATTAAAAATTGGTGTTGAAAGGGAAATTGTTACCCATGGAGATCGGTCGAACGACCTCCCCACACTTAGAAATTTGCACCGTCCTCCGTGCATGCAAAGAAGAGCAAGGTGGACAGGTTGCTACAATTGATGAGCTCCTTCAAAAGGTTGTGCGGATGAACTTGTTTGTTGCCCCATTAGAAGCTTTTCCATTCCTTCCCTTCTTGGTGGTCAACCTAAAAGGAAAGAAAAAGAAATAAAATTAATCCTACAACAAAGATATCAAAGCAAATAGAACATAGGCGAGGGCTAATGCCAAATAAGAATAGGGTCCTCACTACATGGTAACTACAACATGTGAGTGAAAAAGCAATTCAAGCAAAGGCATATTAACTAATACTTGATGCAAGAACAAAGTTAAAGCATGAAGAGCATTCAAAAGCATCAAGTTCAACTAGAAAGAGTGGGTCATGAAAGACATGCAAGTTCATATCAATGCACAAGGGACACAAGAGTCGTAAAAGATGAAGCATTGATTTAAAAGTTTCATCACCCATCAATATCAAATAAGTCACGAAGCACCAAAATAATGCAAGAAATTCTCAACAATTGAATAAGAGAATTCAACACCATTATTAAAATAAGAAACTTGAAGAAAAATAAAGTAAAAACAGGCTATAAAAACAAAATAAAAGTGTAAAGAATAAAAGTATGCGAATGCAGTGGACAAAAGAAAATGGAAGATGAGAAAAAAACTCTTTTTTTTTTACCGGCGGGGACGCGTCATGCACGCTTACGCACCGATGTGTAGTTTGGCCGAAGGAACAAGCGACGCGTACGCGTGCTTGATGAAGTTGGCGAACGACACGGACGCGTCACGTACGCTTGCGCGTCAGGTCGCGGGCACAGAGTAGGCACAACTTTGGCACAACTCTCTGGTTTTTGTATCAGGAGGGTAGGTGACGCTATCGGCACGCACGCGCACAACGTGCGTGCGCGCGCATTGCGCAATTAGCTTCAAAGAGGCGTACGCGCCAGGTGCGCGCACGCGCGGGTGGTTTTTGCTTCAAACATGGTGCTGGCGCAGTGTAGGCGCAACTCTCAGGTCAATGTATGGAGGGGTGAGATTTTTCAATCCACGCGTCCGCGCACATGGCACGCCTGCGTGGATGGTCGCAATTGCTTGAGGCGCGCGTACGCACCAGGTGCACGCACGCACGGGTTGGTGCTCTGTTTTTCAAAATTTTTCCATGTTCTTGCACCAATTCAAGCATTCTAAACCTCCAAACAGCTACCCAAACACCATAAAACCTTATTTAACATATTAGACTACCAAATAGACTCAACAAACTACTCTAAATATGAATTTAAACTAATTCTACCAATATTTACAAAAGAGAAAATGAAAAGATATTACCATGGTGGGGTGTCTCCCACCTAGCACTTTTGTTTATTGTCTATAAGTTGGACTTATGGGGAGCTCCTCTCAAGGTGGCTTGTGCTTGAAGCTATCCTTGAACATCCACCAATGCTTGAGTCTCCAATAAGCTCCATTCTTCAATTTTAGTATCTTCAAGTTTTGATGGAGTTCTTCACAAACCATGAGCTCCCAAATTTGATTCTCCTTGTGCGATCCGGGATCCCACACTTTGTTTTGACACCCGTCCTTAATTTGGTCATCATTATTCCATCCGGGTGGCATAACCTTAGAATTCTCAAAGAAGCTTCCAAACAACCTCCTAGACCCATGCAATCTGGTTCTACACCAACCATTGCTATTCAACTTTGAGCATTCAACCATCATGAACTTAGAAGGATGTCTCCAACCACTACACAACTCTCTCCTACTCTTAACTCCACAAAGAAATCTAAGTTGATCATTATTTTCAATCAAACCATATTCAAGTGGGAAAGTGAAGCTTAGGAATAAGGATTTTACCCACTTGAATGTTGTGTAGGATGGTGACTTAGAAAGGGAAACCTCCCCACACTTAGCCAATGTGAGATTCATTCCCTTGTGCTCTTCCCTTATAACTTCTACCTCTTTGCAAGCTTCTTTAAGTTCAATTCCTTGTTCACCAACTTCTTCTATACACCCTTCATTGCTCAAACCATGTGTCAGAGGTTGTGCACGGTCCTCTTTGTCATTAATTTCACAACATAATGAAGGAGATTCATCAATTCCAAAAGACTCATTAGTTGGTGTGGAATCATCTTCAATGATGGTGTGGAAGAAGAAGGTTCATTGTTTGGGAAAGAAGGTTCATAATTGGAAGTTGGTTCATCTTGGTAACGTCATGGAGGTGGTGTATATTGAGGTGGTTCTTGAGAGTAATTGTGTTGGAATGGTGGTGGTTCCATGTAAGGTTCATATGGTTCATAAGGTGATTGGTATGGTGGATAAGGATTAGGGTCATAATGAGGTGTTTGGTGGTAGGGGGCTTGTGAGTAAGGTGGTTCAAAGTCATGTTGAGGGGGTGGTTCATAGGCATGTGGTGGTGGTTGTTGACAATCACAATAAGGGTCACCACATCTATTAGATTGATATGCATTAGGATGAGAATTATACCCATAAGAAACCGGAGGGGGTTGTTGCCAATAAGGTTGATCAATCCCTTGAGGCTCCTTCCATCTTTGATTGTTCCATCCTTGATGCACATCCTCATTGTAGCTCCCATTTCCTACAACATAATTTGAACCAAACTCATAGCCAAAGTGGTGAGAATTCATAATAGCAAGAGAAAATAAAAACAAAACTAGTAAGAACTAATAAAAAACTAACTCCTAAAATAAGCAAAAACTAGCAAAGAAGCATATTAACATATATACAATAGCCAATAATATAACACTATTGTAATTCCCCGGCAACGGTGCCATTTTGATTTAAAGAAAATTGTCGTGTCGGTATAGAATTTGACACAAAATGAATTCTCGTTGCAAGTATAGTTCTACACCAACAAATAATCCTCCCAATAAAAAATTTGAGTTGTCACAAATAACAAATCCTAAATAAGAATTAACCGAAGTATTTAAACTCTGGGTCGTCTCACAAGGAATTGCAATAAAATGCTCAATTATTGGCTATGAGAATGCAAGGGGGTTGGTTTTGATATTTGACAAGAAAACATAAATGGCAAGAAAAGTAAATGAACAATTAACTAAATAAAAGAAATGGAAAGAACTCTTGGCTAGACATAGGTAAATTGAGATCACCATCCTTGTCTACAAACCATATATTGACAATCAAGAGAGGCCAACCTATTAAGTCTACTTCCAAAGCCTTAAGTACGTAATATCTACTCCTAGGCTTGAAGTACGTCAAATAGGCTTGATCACATCAACCCATAAGTCCCAACCTACCTACTAATTAGATTAGTAGTGGGTTGGCGTCAATGAGTATCAAATTGATCACCAAGGGTTCTCAAATCACCAATTCAATGAGACCCAATGACTCAAGGTCACTCAATTCCCTTAGCCTAGGCCAAGAGCAAAGAGAACTACTCAAAAACTAGAGGAAACATTCTATCAAACACCTAGTGTGCAATAAAAGTAAACTTCATAAAATGCAAGAATTAAAGGAAACCCATAACTAACATAAGCAAGGAATCAACAATAACAATCAAGATAAACATAAAAGAGCATGAAAACATAAAATTGCATTAAAGAAAATTAAGATCCAACAATTGTTCGTAAACATAAAAATGACAAAATAAAAGAAATGACAAGTAAAACTAGAAGAATAGAGATGTAATAACAAGAAATTAAAAGAAAGAACTAAATCAAAACAAGAATTATAACTTGGATCTAAGAAGAATTAACTAAAACTACCCTAAAATCTAGAGAGAGGAGAGAGCCTCTCTCTCTAGAATTCTATCCTAAAACATGATGAAAACTAAACTATGACTACTTGGCTCATTCCCCCCTCAATCCGTGGGTTCAATAGCATCAGAAATGAGTTGGATTGGGCCCAAAGTGCTTCAGAAATTGCTGGGGGCGATTTCACTTAAGTGGGCCACGAGCAGCATCGGCGCGCACGCGTACATGGCGCGTGCGCGCTCCTATACGCGAAGCAACATATGGCAAATTTTATATCATTTCGAAGCCCCGGATGTTAGCTTTCAAATGCACTAGAACTGCCTCATTTGGACCTCTATAGCTCAAGTTAGGGTCGATTGAGTACGAAGAGGTCAGGCTTGACAGCTTTACAGTTCCTTCATTTATTCTTGAGTTCTCCCACTTTGCATGCTTTTCTCCTCACTTCTTCCATCCAATACTTGCCTTATGGACCTGAAATCACTCAAAAAATATATCAAGGCATCGAATGGAATTAAAGTGAGTTAAAATCACCAATTTTAGGGCCTAAAAAGCATGTTTTCACATTTAAGCACAAATCAAGGGAAAATTATAAAACCATGCTATTTCATTGAATAAATGTGAGAATAGTTGATAAAACCACCCAAATTAAGCACAAGATAAACCACAAAATTGGGGTTTATCAACCTCCCAATTCACCCTTAACTCAACACCTACTGATGCACAGAAAACTTGTCTCGCAACAAATCTCCCTTCGGCAAGTGTACCGAATTGTCGTCAAGTAAAACTCACAATAGAGTGAGGTCGAATCCCACAGAGATTAACGGATTAAGCAATCAATGGTTAATTGACTATCCTAGTTTGACGAATCAGATTGGAGTGATAAGCAACAAGGAATTGTAAATTGACAGAAAAGTAAAGAAAGCAATAAAGTGCAGAAAAGTAAAATGACAAGAAAAGTAAATGTAAGAACTAAAAATAAAATGAACATTGAAAGATGAAGATAAAAACTGAAATTGAAAATTTAACATTCATAAATAAAAATTACAACTAAAAGAAAAACTACTACTAAGAAAAGGAAAGAAGAGAAAAGGAAGAAGAGTGGTTGAGGGGAGGGGTCCAAAGATTGCCCGTTTCTGAAGCTCAAACTTAGTGTCCACCCCATACTATTATATATCGTTGGAAATCCCTGGATGTCTACTTTCCAATGCCTTTGGAAGCGCATCATTTGGAGCTCTACAACTCGAGTTACTCTTCTTGGAAGGTGAAGAGGTCAGTTGACCTTAATACAGGTTGATACCATGTTCATCATTGCACTTTAGGGGCAGGTTTTCTCCCTCAAATTTAGTGTCAACCATGTAGTGCCATATATGCTTGAAAAGCTCTGGAATCCTACTTTCCAATGCCACTGGAATCACCTCATTTGGAGCTTTGTGGCTCAAGTTATGCGTGTTTGAAGAAGGCATGGTCAGGCTGCCAGGTGCCACGTTAACTTCCACATTAACTAAGTTAACGTGGGAGTTAAGGTGGCTCATGGTGGCATGTGTGGCTCCTTCCAACGTTAGTGAAAATGTTGGGTATCACTAACATTGGCGATCACCTTCTTTTTTTTTTTACGTTAGCTTCCACGTTAACTAGGTTAACGTGGGAGTCAACGTGGCTCATTGGGGGCTTGTGTTCTTCCAACGTTAGTGACAATGTTGAGTGTCACTAACGTTGGTTCCATTTCCTTTCTTCAAAGTTAATGCCACTAACTTTTCTCACTAACGTTGTGGCTTTCCTTCCTTCCACGTTAGTGCCCGCGTTAGTGTAACTAACGTAGCCACTAACGTGGCTCTTCTCTTCTTCTTTTGGCTTGAAATCAATCAAATAAAGTGTATCAAAGTCTTGCTCTTAATCATGGGATCATGCATCATTCAATTTATCATATAATTCATGCAAAAAATCCTCATGAAATCATGTAAAGTGCACAATGTATGCTTGAATCAAGATGTAAGTGAATATCTACCCAAAACTAGCTTATTTCCTAAGAAAATGCATGAAACTACCTTAAAAATAGCAAAAAAAAGGTCAGTGAAACTGGCCAAAATGCCCTGGCATCACCTACATATCCAAAAAATCCTTCCAAACCTTCATCTCTAGTGCTCGCTGTAGAACAATTCTCTCAAGATGTCAACATCTTCGTTCAAGAGTCCAGAGCCTCAAGAAGAAATCTAGATGTACAAATGGCCCGGATGACTGAATCACTTGCTGAGAGAAATACCATGAGCTTGAAGAGTAGAATAGTGCTTAGCAAGAACAATGAAGGTCAATTTGAGGTGACAAAAGAGGAGTTAGAAGTGAAAGAGCAAGATCAAGAGGCCCTTGTACCAAGTGAAATTCCAATGAAGAAGGAGGTAGTGGAGGAATTCAAGCCTAGGATTCCATATCCCTAGAGGCTACAAGAGGTGGCAAAGAAACATGCAAAGTCTCTCTCATAAAGAATCAATGCAAACTTACACAAAAATGGAGGAGAGTAGCCAAGGGAGTCTATACTCCAATGAATCAGAAAACTGCATGATGGTTGATTTAATTAAAACACAAATCCAAGAAGTTCTTGATGAAGGGGACACTCTAACCATTACACAACACCAAAGTCCTGAAATCAGAGAGGTAAAGGCCATCAAGCAAAGTACTAAAAAGGGAATTGTGATAAAAAACAAAGGACAATATCCATGAAAAAGAGAAGGTTGGAAAAAAGCAATCCAACCCCTACCCCAACAAGCAAGGTGAATCAAGATAATAACAGTAAAAGAAAGCTTGTTAGGAGGAATTCAAATCCAAGGGCACTAATTTTCTCCTCTCCTCCCTTTGAGTCATTTCTTTTAACCAGCTGGAAGAAGAGGAAGAAAATTCAAGAATAGACATCAAGCTAGGGACATTGAAAGAAGCGCTTGTTGGGAGGCAACCCAATATTTGATATTTTCTTTTCATTCTCTTTTTTATTTTGCTTGAGATTGTGTATGTGCTCATGGATTAAGTTTGGTGTGCTACACCAAATTTGCATCCCACTGGGTACTTAGCCTAGTTTCACATAGATTGTATCACACTAAGTTTGGTGTCTTCACACCAAGTTTGGAGTTGCCACAATCACCATGCAACACATGAGCAACTTAGCTATTTTATATTGTTTTAGTTTTCCTTGAGTTTTTTTTTAATTTGATTAGTTTCTTTTGAATAAGCCTCATCATTGCTTGATTTACTCTCACTTGCTAGTCCTATTTACTCTTATTTGCATCACTATTATTTCTCTTTCTTTGTTGCTTGAGGACAAGCAACCATTCTAAGTTTGGTATTGGAAGCTATGCTCTGCGTAGCTTAAAAAGGGGATAAAGAAAAAGATGATGAAGAGAAAGGCAGAGAGAACTAAGGTTGTTTCCTTCCTTTTTAATTATATGCTTGTGTGTTCCTCCTTTTAGAAAAGCATAATATAATTTTGAATTGTAACATATTGCCTTTACATCATAATTATTATCTTGAAATTTGTGAGTCGACGCAATTAAGCATCATGATAATCAACAAACAAAGTAGTTAAAAGAAGAAGCTAGCATGAGCATATGAGTATTGGAAGGCTAGCATGACTATTTTTGCTCAAACATAGTTGAATTTTTTTTATTGAATTTTTTATCTAGAACACTTTTATAAAATCTTTGAAATTTTGAAAACCTTGAAAAAGGTTGTCAATTAATGATCAAGTAAAAAAAAAAGAGAGAAAGGGAAAAATGAGAAAGCTGAAGGCTTTGAGTACTAATGACAACTCATTAGTCAAGTACTTGTGGAGTTTATGTATCAAGTAAAAAGCTTGAAAATAAAACACTTAGAGTCAAGGCTAGGCTCAAGTGCGAAGCACTCCTTCAAAGCTCAAGGCTCTGAGCATCAATGATTAAAGAGTAAAGAAAAGAAACAAAAGCAAAGCTTAAATTATATGCTTGTGGTGCTTATGTATCAGGTGGTAATACTTGAAAACAAAGCATTTAGAGTCGAAGCTATAAAAGAAAATAGTGCAAAGCACCCAAAAAGCTAAGAAAAGAAACAAATGACAAGCTTGTTACAAGGAAGGAATATAAGAAAATATTTCATAAAGTGATCAAGATAAAATCATCAATCATTTGAAAGTCTTTTGTGAGTGTTGCTTGCATAGTAAACTAGCCAACTATGAACATTAAAATTGCTATTCTTCTCATCTTGGATTGTCAATTTATATTACATGATTCTTTGTTTGCTTGAGGACAAGCAAAGTTTAAATTTGGTGTTGTGATGCGTGCGCATCATGTTGTGTTTCTTTATGCTTTTTCATATACGAAATAAACGCATAATGCTTAATTATGGAATGTTTTGGTGCTTAAATTGGATATTTCTTTGATCCTTTTGATTTCATGATTTTTGTAGGAAAATTTTAGGAAAAAAGAAGCAAAAGCACAAGGAGGAATGGTGCGGATTTAGAATATCCACAACTGAACCGGCAAGTGCATCGGGTTGTCCAAGTAATACCTTAGGTAAGTGAGAGTCTATCCCACGAGGACTAAGGAACTGAGCAACAATGGCCAACTGATTGGCTTAGTCAGGTGAACAGAAAAGTTGGTTGTACGGGTTTTTAAAAGCACTAAAGAATAAATTAAGAGTAAAGGAAGCAACAATGTATTTGATGTAAAAATCAATGAGAGAAACGGTTAAGTTATTGGAAATGTTTACTTTTCCGGATCAAGTTTTCTTACTAACTATTTTAATCATGTAAGATTCATTTCATGGCAAACCATAATTAACTAAACCCTAATCTCTTAGTGATTTAATCTCTTCTAACCTTCATCAACCGGCAATCTCTTGGTCACTTGATTCCGATTAGAGGGTTAAGTTCAAATCTAGTTTATGGCCACAAAAATCCTAATTACCCGAAGCTAAACGGATTATATGTCACGTATCCAGATTAGTCCAAGTAATTAGCAATTTAGGAGGAATTTACTTTCAAGCTGTGTTTAGGTGAGGGACCTTTCCCGAGGGTCACAAGAACGCATTTAGAATAAGGTTTATACTCTCGTTCCACCCAGATTCATAAAATTAAGAACGGAAGTAATCCTTGAAACTGAATCATTACATTAATTAAAATAGAAAAGTAATACTCTTAAGGGTCACAAGAACGCATCTAGAATAAGGGTCATACTCTCGTTCCACCCAGATTCATAAAATTAAGAACGAAAGTAATCCTTGAAACTGAATAAGTACATTAATTGAAATAGAAAAGAAATATTCTTAATCCATAGAAATAAATAGAGCTCCTAACCTTAACTAGAGAGGTTTAATGGCTCACGACTTACAGAGAAAACAAGGGTTCTGAAAAGTATGAAACTGTGGAAGTCAGAAGATCTCCCTAAGGGGTGAATCTTTTCTCTTTTATATCTAACCTAATTTGATTTGAAAATAAAATAAAATAATAAATCCTAAAACTAAAAGATATTATTTTGCTAATTAAAAATTACAAAGATAAAATAAAAGATAACTAATAAAAGCTAAATCCAACTAGAGATGCTCCAAGAGTGGGCTTTAACTCGGACTGCCTGGCGCTAAACGCCAGTTGGGCATTTAGCACCCAGAGGAGGCAGAGATTGTAACACCCCATTACCTAAGCCTTACCTCTAGCCATAAAGCGAAGGACAACAAAGCATCATGACAGTTCTAAAGCTCATACAATAGTACATATAGAAGGAATACTAATACTAGATGCCTGATGAAGAAATATAGCCCAAAGACATAGAAACAGAGATATAATGCGCGAAACATTCCTCACGATAACAAAATGCATAAAGGCACAATATACAACACAAGACATGATATAATAATAAGATATATATATATATATGTGTGTGTGTGTGTGTGTGTGTGTGTGTGTGTGTGTGTGTGTGTGTGTGTGAATATGATAGTCAAAGAAACTCTAGTCGTAGCCCGCGGAGTTTAGGCCGACTAGCTACAAATAGACAATACAGAGTTTTTAAGTTAAAACAGCTTATACAACTTATCTCTCAAGTAAGCCTCTATGGAAATAAAGTATAAAATACAAAAGGTGAAAGAAAAACTACAACAAAAGTAAAGTAAAATAAAGCATAAGAAAGATCATCCTCCGCTCTGTCACCATATCCATAAACTCACTGAGGTGGATTGCGACCTGCATCTAAAAAACAACAACAACATATGGTATGAGAACCGGAGGTTTTCAGTATAGTAGCAATGCCCAATATGTAAGATATAAAGTTTCGAGACGCCAAAGGCAATCCTAGAACTTTACATCGAAAATAGATATTCAAGCCTTAACAAATATAAATAACTTAAACCATAAACCATAAACATTGTTATATAAACTTAGGGGATTTCTAACTAATACCAAACACACCACTGTATCCCACAGCCTTTGCCAACCTAACCTCCTTGCAATCCCATCGCCACTGCCTACCTAACCTCCTCAACACCAGACAATCACAGATAATGCAAGCAAGTAAAACACAAGTAATATACATGTACAGCAAGTAAAACAACTAGCAAGTAAGCATATTATAAATTTAGGCAAAAGATGCAATTAGGCAAAGCAAACAAAACACATTGAAGATGCACATGATGAATCCTTGTCCCATTGGCTTGTGATATCACTTGTCGATCCATAAATGCCAACCCGACACATCCTTTCGGATGTCCCCTTTCTGCCACGTCCAAGGATATAGCGCCTGACACACTTGTGTTCCGAGGATATAGAGTTTGGCACACTTGCATGATCCGAGGATATAGTGCCTGTCACACTCTTGCGTTAGAGAAGGAAAGCAACAACAACATTTGTCTCATTATAAATCATTTCAGGGATATAGTGCCCGGCACACTATCATTCCAAGGATATAGTGGCTGGCACACTATCTTTCAATATCCATCAAGTTTATAATTCCTTTCCAAATTTTCAACTCTTCATAACCATCATCAGTTTTAATTTCACAAATTATCATCCATTCACAAGTTCTCAAAGCCATCGGCAAAAAGCACTTTACTAGTTCACCCACAACTTCAGAAACATAAGTCTCTATCTTCTAAACTCATATAGAGTTCCACCAATCTCAATCTCAAACCCATTCTTACTAGTCTCTGGGAGTATTTACTAGATAGTACTCTTTGATGGGATATTTTGGTGAGAAAAGAATCTCTTCCAAAACACCAAAATCTAACCGGCAAGTGCACCGGGTCGCATCAAGTAATAAAAACTCACGGGAGTGAGGTCGATCCCACAGGGATTGAAGGATTGAGCAATTTTAGTTTAGTGGTTAATTTAGTCAAGCGAATCGAGTGTTGGTTGGGTGATTTGTGACTTGCAGAATGTAAATTGCATGAAAGTAAAGAATGCAGGGAATTAAATTGCTGAAACTTAAAGAACAAGAAATTAATGGGTAAAACTTGGCAAGAAACTTGGTTACTAGATCATCCCAGTTGTTGATGCTATCTCTTGGAAATGACTCCAACCATTGAGTGGCTTTGTCTTTGAGGGAAAAAGGAAATAGCAGCAATTTATAATTGTCAGGATGCACACCATTGGTCTTCACTGTGTTACATATCCTCAGGAAGGTGGATAAATGCTGGTTTGGATCTTCCAAGGGGCCTCCTCCATAGGAACAGTTGTTCTGCACCAAGGTGATGAGTTGGGGCTTCAATTCAAAGTTATTTGCATCGACATCTTCTTGCCATTCCTCTTTGCTTCAACCTTTCTCCAAGCTTTCTTCACCTATCATTAATCAACCAAACTAATCAAAGCTATGCTCAAAATCATGAGATATTCATTCTTTCATAATATGCACAAATATAGCACAAAACCTCATGAAATGGCATGAATTCACATATGGTTGGTTCAATCAAGGGAAACATGAAAATTTACTCAATTAGCTTGCTTGTAGCTCAAGAAAGTGAATAATTCTAATGAAAACTAAAGAAAAAGATTAGCTAAAACAGGCTAAGATGACTTGTCATCACTCTTTAATAGCAAATAAAAGAAGTTTAGAAAGTGAGAGAACCCTTGAAAATGAAGAAAAATTATTTTTCAGCATAACAGGAGTCTCGCATATGCATGCATGAAAAATTGCATGGTTGCATACACAACCCCCTGCTCACGTACGCGAGTGTCCCAACCCGAATGGAATGCTCGCATCGCGTGTTAAATGTTTGCGTATGTAAGGGTAAAAATTTGCATGTTCGCGTACGTATGTAGTACCCGAGTACACAAGATGCCCAGGCAGTGACGAATGCTTGCATCGCATGCACTATTGATGAGCGGATATTTTATACGCTTTTTGGGGTTAATTTCATATAGTTTTTATTATGTTTTAGTTAGTTTTTAGTTTATTTTCATTAGTTTCTAGGCAAAATTCATATTTCTAGACTTTACTATGAGTTTGTGTGTTTTTCTGTAATTTCAGGTATTTTCTGGCTGAAATTGAGGGAGCTGAGCAAAAATCTGATTCAGGCTGAAAAAGGACTGCTGATGCTGTTGGATCCTGACCTCTCTGCACTCAGAATGGAATTTCTGGAGCTACAGAAGTCCAATTGACACGCTTCCAATTGCGTTGGAAAGTAGACATCCAGGGCTTTCTAGGAATATATAATAATTTATACTTTGCTCAAGGATAAATGATGTAAACTGGCGTTCAACGCCAGTTCCATGTTGTAGTCTGGCGTCCAGCGCCAGAAACAGGTTACAAGTTGGAGTTCAACGCCAGAAACAGGTTACAACCTGGTGTTGAATGCCCAAAACAGCCTAGGCACGTGAGAAGCTTTAGTCTCAGCCCCAGCACACACCAAGTGGGCCCCATAAGTGGATTTCTGCACTATCTATCATAGTTTACTCATTTTCTGTAAACCTAGGTTACTAGTTTAGTATTTAAACAACTTTTAGAGATTTATTTTGTACCTCATGACATTTTAGATCTGAAATTTGTACTTTTTGGCAGCATGAGTCTCTAAACCCCATTGTTGGGGGTGAGGAGCTCTGCAGCGTCTCGATGAATTAATGGAAGTACTTCTATTTTCCATTCAAACATGCGTGTTCCTATCAGAATCTTCGTGGTATAAGCTAGAATTGATGGCGTCATTCAGGAGAATCCGGAAAGTCTAAACCTTGTCTGTGGTATTTCGAGTAGGATTCTGGGATTGGATGACTGTGACGGGCTTCAAACTCGCTAGTGCTGGGCATAGTGACAGATGCAAAAGGATAGTAAATCCTATTCCAGTATGATCGAGAACCTCTAGATGATTAGCCGTGCTGTGACAGAGCATTTGGATCATTTTCACTGAGGAGATGGGAAGTAGCCATTGACAATGGTGACACCTTACATAGAGCTTGCCATGGAAGGAACTTTGCACTTTTGCATGCATGAGGGAAGAGGAATACAAGAGAAAAGCTGAAATTCAGAAGACAAAGCATCTCCAAAACCCCAACATATTCTCCATTACTGCATAATAAGTATTTATTTCATACTCTCTTATTTTTCGTAATTCAATTTGATAAGTGAATTGTTTTCCTGACTAAGAGTTACAAGATAACCATAGATTGCTTCAAGCCAACAATCTCCGTGGGATTCGACCCTTACTCACGTATTGGACGACCCAGTGCACTTGCTGGTTAGTTGTGCGGAATTACATAGTGTGAAGTAATTTCCGCCTGATCTAGAGGATTCAGAGGAATTGAAAGAGCCTCTGAAATTTCCTCAGGAAGAGGAAAAACCTCCTAAACTCGAGCTCAAACCATTATCACCATCCTTGAAATATATATTTCTGGGAGAAGGTGACACTTTTCCAGTGATCATAAGCTCTGCTTTAAATCCACAGGAAGAGGAAGCACTAATTCAAGTGCTAAGGATACACAAGACAGCTCTTGGGTGGTCCATAGGTGACCTTAAGGGCATAAGTCCAGCTAGATTCATGCACAAGATCTTATTGGAGGATAATGCTAAGCCAGTGGTTCAACCACAAAGGTGGCTAAATCCAGCCATGAAGGAAGTGGTGCAGAAAGAGGTCACCAAATTATTGGAGGCTGGGATTATTTATCCTATTTCTGATAGCCCCTGGGTGAGTCCTGTCCAAGTTGTCCCCAAAAAGAGAGGCATGACAGTGGTTCATAATGAAAAAAATAAACTGGTTCCTACAAGAACAGTTACAGGGTGGCGCATGTGTATTGACTACAGAAGGCTCAATACAGCCACCAGAAAGGATCATTTTCCTTTACCATTCATAGAGCAGATGCTAGAAAGACTAGCAGGTCATGATTATTACTGCTTTTTGGATGGCTATTCAGGCTACAACCAAATTGCAGTAGATCCCCAGGATCAAGAGAAAACAGCATTCACATGTCCATCTGATATGGTGGAAAAATTTCTGGAAGTCTTCATGGATGACTTCTCAGTATATGGAGACTCATTCAGCTCCTGTCTTGATCACCTAACACTGGTTCTGAAAAGATGCCAAGAGACCAACCTGGTTTTAAACTGGGAAAAATGTCACTTTATGGTGACTGAAAGGATTGTCCTTGGGCATAAAATTTCAAACAAGAGAATAGAGGTGGATCAAGCTAAAATAGAGGTAATTGAAAAATTACCACCACCTGCCAATGTTAAGGCAATCAGAAGCTTTCTGGGACATGCAAGATTCTATAGGAGGTTTATAAAGGATTTTTCCAAAATTGCAAAACCTCTAAGCAACCTGCTAGCTGCTGACACGCCATTTTTGTTTTGACACAGAGTGCCTGCAGGCGTTTGAAACTCTGAAAGCTAAGCTGGTCACAGCACCAGTTATCTCTGCACCAGACTGGACATTACCATTCGAATTAATGTGTGATGCCAGTGATCACGCCATTGGCGCAGTACTGGGGCAGAGGCATGACAAACTTCTGCATGTCATTTATTATGCTAGCCGTGTTTTAAATGATGCCCAGAAAAATTACACAACCACAGAAAAAGAACTACTTGCAGTGGTTTACGCCATTGCTGCTCTTACTTACAAAGCAGGATTCAAAACCCAGGCTTATAAGATGGGTATTGCTTCTGCAAGAGTTTGATATAGAAATAAGAGACAGAGAGACAGAATAGAACCAAGTGGCTGATCATCTGTCCCGAATAGAGCCAGTAGAAGGGGCGTCCTCTCCCTCTATTGAGATCTCTGAAACCTTTCCGGATGAGCATTTGTTCGCCATTCAGGAAACACCATGGTTTGCAGACATTGCAAACTATAAAGCTGCAAGGTTCATACCCAAGGAGTACA
>NC_029791.2:59964429-59970191 GCF_000816755.2 Arachis ipaensis
ACAAAGCAGGATTCAAAACCCAGGCTCATAAGATGGGTGTTGCTTGTGCAAGAGTTTGATATAGAAATAAGAGACAGAAAAGGGACAGAAAACCAAGTGGCTGATCATCTGTCTCGGATAGAGCCAGTAGAAGGGACGCCCCCCCTCTCCTGAGATCCCTGAGACCTTTCCGGATGAGCATTTATTTGCCATTCAGGAAACACCATGGTTTGCAGACATTGCAAACTATAAAGCTGCAAGGTTCATACCCAAGGCGTACAGCAGGCAACAAAAGAAAAAATTAATTTCTGATGCAAAGTACTACTTGTGGGATGAACCCTATCTCTTTAAGAGATGTGCAGACGGAATAATCCGTAGGTGTGTGCCTAGAGAAGAAGCACAGAGCATCTTATGGCATTGCCATGGGTCATAATATAGAGGCCATTTTGGAGGTGAGCGAACAGCCACCAAGGTCCTCCAATGTGGCTTCTACTGGCCTACACTCTATAGAGATTCCCGAGAGTTTGTACGTAACTGTGACAGTTGCCAAAGAGCTGGCAATCTACCTCATGGTTACGCCATGCCTCAGCAAGGAATCTTGGAGATTGAGTTGTTTGACGTATGGGGAATTGACTTCATGGGACCTTTCCCACCATCATACTCAAACACTTATATTCTGGTGGCAGTTGATTATGTATCAAAATGGGTGGAGGCCGTTGCCACACCCACCAATGATACTAAAACAGTGCTGAAGTTCCTCCAGAAACATATCTTCAGCAGGTTTGGTGTCCCTAGAGTACTAATCAGTGATGGGGGCACTCACTTCTGCAACAAACAGCTTTACTCTGCCATGGTCCAATATGGGATTCGCCACAAGGTGGCGACCCCATATCATCCACAGACAAATGGGCAAGCTGAAGTCTCTAACAGAGAACTAAAAAGAATCCTTGAACGGACAGTAAGTACCCGTAGAAAGGATTGGGCACGAAGTTTGGATGATGCTCTGTGGGCTTACAGAACAGCATTCAAGACTCCTATAGAGACCTCTCCGTACCAACTTGTGTATGGTAAGGCTTGTCACCTGCCCCTGGAACTGGAACATAAGGCCTACTGGGCAACCAGATTCCTAAACTTTGATGCCAAGTTAGCTGGAGAAAAAAGATTGCTCCAGCTGAATGAGCTAGAGGAAGTCAGATTCACTGCTTTCGAAAATGCCAAGCTTTATAAAGAGAAATAAAAAAGATGGCATGACATAAAGCTGTCATCTAGAATCTTTGAACCAGGACAAAAGATTCTGTTGTTTAACTCTACGCTCAGGCTATTTTCCGAAAAACTGAAATCCCGGTGGAGGGGACCATATGTGATTACAAGTGTATCACCATACGGTTATGTGGAGCTTCAAGACATTGACTCTGATAGGAAGTTCATTGTTAATGGACAGAGAATCAAGTACTATCTTGAAGGTAATGTTGAGCAAGAGTGCTCAAGGTTGAGGCTAGATTAAAAAGCTCAGCAAGGTCCAGCTAAAGACAATAAAGAAGCGCTTGCTGGGAGGCAACCCAGCCATTGGCATCACTTTCTCTGGCATTCTGCCCTATTCTTGATTTTATTTGTTTATATAAAGTTCATTGTTAATAAGGTAAAGAGTCCATTGCATAAGTTCACATGGTTAAAGAAGGATTCAGTGCACAAAACAGAGAGAAAAGCTCACTGGCAAGAAAACGCCAGTAAGAGGCACAATTGGGCGTTCAACGCCCAAAAGAAGCATCCACTGGGCGTTGAACGCCAGTAAGGATAGCTATCTGGGCGTTAAACGCCAGAAAGAAGCTCCTTCTGGGCGTTTAACGCCAGATTTACAGCGTTCTGGGCGTTCAGAAAAATGCCCAGTGACAAAGGAGTTCCTGGCGTTCAACGCCAGAAAGAAGCAACAGCTGGGCGTTGAATGCCCAGGAGAAGCAGCAATTGGGCGTTAAATGCCCAAAACATGCAGCATTTGGGCGTTTAACGCCAGGATGGTGGGGAGGAGGTAAATTCATTTTTTTTCATATTTTTCATTTTAATTTTAATTTTCATGTTTCAATTCATGATTTCTTGCATAAACATGTTACAAACCCTGATTTCTAAGAACCCTAATTTCTAAAAACCCTACTTTAAAAATATCAAATGTATCTTAATCCATAAACACAAATTCTTTTTCAATCCAATCCAACTCTTTTTCAAATTTTCCAAAATAAATCTATCTCTTTTCCTTCTAAAATCTTTTCAACTCATCAATATCTTTTTCAAATCTCCACATTATCTTTTTCAAAATCCAAATTTATCTTTTTCAAATATCTTTCTTATCTTTTCAATCTTAATTCACATCTTTTCATATCATATTTTTTTTCTAAAATCATATCTTCTATCTTATCTTTTTAATATTTTCGAAAATCCCACCCCCTCCCTTTTAAAACCACATTCGGCCTCCCTCCTCTCATCCACCATTCGACACAAGCTCTCCTTCTACCCATCTCCTTTCTTTTGCTTGAGGACAAGCAAACCTCTAAGTTTGGTGTGTTTATTCGTGATCACTAAACCATACCCACTAAGATCATGGCTCCTAAAGGAAAATAACCCACTCCAAGAGGCAAGAAGGAGAGTATTCCAAAACCACTTTGGAATCAAGAGAGGTTCTTAACCAAAGAACATTCAGACCATTATTACAAAATAATGGGTCTAAGATCAGTGATCCCAGAAGTCAAGTTCGATCTGAAAGAAGATGAATATCCGGAGATCTAAGAGCAGATTCGAAATAGGAACTGGGAAGTCCTAGCTAATCCTGAAACGAAAGTGGGAAGGAATATGGTTCAGGAATTCTATGCTAATCTGTGGCAAATAGACAGGCAGAGAATATCTGGAACTGCCCTCTATGACTATCGGACTATGGTCAGAGGAAAGATTGTTCACATCCACCCTGACAAAATCAGGGAGATCTTTAAGCTACCTCAGTTGAAAGATGACCCAAACTCCTTCAATAGGAGAATGATAAGAACAAACAAGGGCCTGGATAAGATTCTAAAGGATATATGCATCGCTGGAGCCAGGCGGACCACCAGCAGCAAGGGTGTCCCAAATCAACTCAAGAGAGAAGATCTCAAACCAGTCACCAGAGGATGGCTGGACTTCATTGGGCATTTTATATTGCCCACTAGCAACCGTTCTGAAGTCAATGTTAAAAGAGCAGTGATGATCCATTGTATTATGTTGGGAAAAGAAGTGGAAGTTCATCAACTGATTCCATCTGAATTTTACATACTTGCAAACAAGAACTCCAAAGATGCCAGGTTGGCTTATCCAAGCCTAATCTCTATGCTCTCTAAAGATGCTGGAGTAAGGATGGGAATAACGGAGTACACCTCAGTGGAGCAACCAATCACTAAAACCACAATGGAAAAACAACAAATGCAGGATGACCCCATCAAGAGGAAGGCACAAGAATTCCTCCCGGAAGTCCCTCAATTTGAATATTGGGAACAGCTTGAAGCATCTGTCACCAAGTTGCAAGAATCTATGGACCAAATAAAGGAAGAATAGCAAAATCAAAACAGTATACTTTGCAAACTGCTCAGGGATAATCTTCTTGCAGTTCGCAGCAGGTGGCTTCTCATCAGCAAGCTCCCAAGGCACGTCAGCTCGACGGCCTAGCTGGGTGACCAGATAACGGAAAGGGAGAGTGCCTCTAACATGGACCCTGGCCATATAGTACCAGATGAAACGTGGAAGATACAGGTCCTTATCCTCCATCACACACCAGATGAGGGTGATCATAGCAGCGGGCAGCTCTATCTCATGAGTGCTCGGCATCACATAGTTGCTCAGAATCTGGTGCCAGAGCCGAGCCTCATCATTCAGATAAATCAGCTTGATTCCCTTAGGCATCACTGTGTTCTTTACCATGACCCATGGGACAGTAGGATCAAGGGCTATTCTCTGCTTGACAGCATCCTAGTCAAATCTCATAAAGCGCATATCCTCTTCAGCCTTTTGATAACCATCAGGCTGATCGGATTTAGGCTGAAGGTGGAGGATGTCCTCAATAGCTTCCTCAGTGACCAAAATCTATTTCCCTCTAAGATGCACTGCATCCAGGAAAGTCTTGAAATAGTTGCAGTAAAACTCTCTGACCTAGGAAGCATTGACCTCTGTCAAGTTTCTCTCCAAGAAGAACTAGCCTCTCTGTTTTATCTGTTCGGTGGTGTACTGCTGTAGTTCTTCTGGAATTTTTAGAGTTCTCTCCAGGTACAGGTTTCTGGAAGTGGCAAACACTGGATACTTTAGCTCACAGTATCTGTTTGCAAATTTAACTAGATCATTGGCAGTGAGGAGCTGGTCAGCCTTCTCCTGCGGGATAAAGTACTTTTCCCGCCAGGAGTCGTCATGCATAATGTCGAGGATGGACATAGAGGATTCGCCTCTTTTCCTTTTGCCAGTGGTTGCTTTGCCTTTTCCTTTGCGCTGAGGGTCAGACATCCTGAAAAGCAAAAATTCCAGGATATAATTGAAGAACAAAGCAGGAAAACAAGTAGGCAAATAGAATAATAGCAATATAAGCACATAGTGGCAAAAGAGCAGTAGAATTATGAAATGAGTTAAGCATATGTGCATAATGGACTGTATTTGAGTTAAAAATCTGAGATGAAAAATCACAATTCAAAATATAATATAAGTATAATTCATGTTAATTAGGAAAAACAATAATCATGCCTTGAGTTAGAAAGTTAAAGTAGTTAGTTAAAAATCAAAAAGAGAAGTTTGAAAGTTAGATCAGTTAGGATTGAAAAAGAGGTTAGAAAGTGGAAATCAGTGAGTTAAGAGAAAGAAAATTAAAGTGAGTGGCATGATAAATGTTTCCTAGGTAACAATAAATTCACAAATTTAAAGAATAATCAACTCATATTCAAGCAAAAATATCAGGTTATTAATGATAATTCAGAAGGATAGAAAAGTTGCAAAACTAACATGAAATCATCAATAGTGCAAGTTATTAACTAGGGGATCCAAAAGGAATAAGAATGCTAGCCCGAGTAGTCATGAGTTGGTTTGGTTTTAGCCAAGTAAGGCAAAATATGAAGTTTCCAAACTCAATACATGAAAATAATTTGCAAAAAATTAGGCAGCATTCCAGCTAAAATTGGATGTTCCCGGGTAATAAACAGCAGAAAAAATCAGTTCATATAAATTTAAATAGAGCTGCAAATAGACACAAATAACATGAACATGAAAGAGCAGTGTAACAGCAGCAAGAAACATGGAAGAACAATGTATGAACAATATGAACATCACAGTAAAATCAGAATTGCGAAATAGATAAAATAAGTAGCAAGAACGGCGCAATTATCAGGCCTAAATCCACTAACCACATCCTAGCTACCTAACCACCTAAAATCCACTACAAACATGCATCTCTAACTATCCTATTCTGAACGAAAATTGAAAAACAAACTAAGGAATCGAAAAGAGGAATCGCAGTATGGCGGAACCTAGTGTGTAGAAGTACAAATATATGGAACAGAGATGAGGGCAGAGAGATAGTGGTGGTGACGCAGCGGCACTGGGAGGGAGCACGGCGGCGCGGTGGTGAAGCAGGGCCGAGGTGTTGGGTTAGGGTTGGGCGAGGGGGGAAGTAAGGAAGAAGGGGGCAAGGTTGGTGATGCTGTGGTGGTGGTCGGTGGTGGGAGGCGGCGGTCTGAGGTTGGCCGCGGTGGGGGGCAGTGGCGGAGGGGAGAAAAAAGAAGAAGGGAAGA
>NC_029791.2:59970196-60056924 GCF_000816755.2 Arachis ipaensis
GGGGGGAGTTGTAGAGAAGAGAAGAAGAAGAAGGGGGGTTATGGGGTGCGATGGGTAGGGTTTCGTGTGAAAAGGGGGTTCGTGATTTTGAATCCACGCGAACGCGTGTGCACGCGATCGCGTGACTAGGGTGAAATGGGATTAACGCGTGATGAGCGGATAATTTATACGCTTTTTGGCATTGTTTTTAGTATGTTTTTAGTATGTTTTAGTTAGTTTTTCTTATATTTTTATTGGTTTTTAAATAAAAATCACATTTTTGGACTTTACTATGAGTTTGTGTGTTTTTTTGTGATTTCAGGTATTTTCTGGCTGAAATTGAGGGACCTGAGCAAAAATCTGATTCAGAGGCTGAAAAAGGACTGCAGATGCTGTTGGATTCTGACCTCCCTGCACTCTAAGTGGATTTTCGGGAGCTACAGAAGCTCAATTGGTGCATTCTGAATTGCGTTGGAAAGTAGACATCCTGGGCTTTCCAGAAATATATAATAGTCCATACTTTGCCCGAGATTTAATGGCCCAAACCGGCGTTCCAAGTCAGCATAAATATTCTGGCGTCAAAATGCTAGAACTGGCATGAAAGCTGGATTTAAACGCCCAAACTAGCACAAAAGCTGGCGTTTAACTCCAAGAAAAGTATCTACACATGAAAGCTTCAATGCTCAGCCCAAGCACACACTAAGTGGACCCAGAAGAAGATTTTTGCATTAATTACTTATTTCTGTAACCCTAGGCTACTAGTTCTCTATAAATAGGACCTTTTACTATTGTATTTTCATCTTGGTTCTTCTGGTTCCCTCTCTGGGGCCGAAGCTAATGATCACCTTCATTACTTTTGTATTTTCAACGGTGGAGTTTCTACACACCATAGATTAAGGTGTGAAGCTCTGCTGTTCCTCATGAATTAATGCAAAGTACTATTATTTTTCTATTCAACTCAAGCCTAATTCTGTTCTAAGATATCCACTCGTTCTTCAACCTGACGAATGTGATGATCCGTGACACTCATCATCATTCTCACCTATGAACGTGTGCCTGAAAACCACTTCCGTTCTACTTGCAATAGCTTGAGTGCGTATCTCTTAGCCTCCTGGTTCATGATGTATGGTTGCCTCGCCTGACAACCGAGCCTTCCATTCCATGAGATCAGAGTCTTCGTGGTAGAGGCTAGAATCAATTGGCAGCATTCCTAAAATCTGAAAAGTCTAAACCTTGTCTGTGGTATTCCGAGTAGGATCTGGGAAGGGATGACTGTGACGAGCTTCAAACTTGCGAGTGTTGGGCGTAGTGACAGACGCAAAAGGATCAATGGATCCTATTCCAACATGATTGAGAACCGGCAGATGATTTGCCGTGCGGTGATAGCGCATTTGGACCATTTTCACTGAGAGGACGGGAGGTAGCCATTGACAACGGTGAAACCTAACATAAAGCTTGCCATGGAAGGGAGTATGAATGATTGGATGAAGACAATAGGAAAGCAGAAGTTCAGGAGGAACAAAGCATCTTCATACGCTTATCTGAAATTCTCACCAATGAATTACATAAGTATCTCTATCTTATTTTATATTTTATTCATCTTTTAATTATCTTAAACTCCATAACCATTTGAATCTGCCTGACTGAGATTTACAAGATGACCATAGCTTGCTTCAAGCCGACAATCTCCGTGGGATCGACCCTTACTCATGTAAGGTTTATTACTTGGACGACCCAGTGCACTTGCTGGTTAGTTGTACAGAGTTGTGACAAAGAGTTGAGATTACAATTGTGCGTACCAAGTTGTTGGCGCCATTGATGATCACAATTTTGTGCACCAAGTTTTTGGCGCCGTTGCCGGGGATTGTTCGAGTTTGGACAACTGACGGTTCATCTTGTTGCTCAGATTAGGTAATTTTATTTTATTTTTAAGCTTTTTAATTTTCAAAAAAATAAAAAATTAATAAAATCATAAAAACCAAAATTTTATTTTTTTGTTTGAGTCTAGTGTCAAATTTTAAGTTTGGTGTCAATTGCATACTTTTATAATTTTCTTTAATTTTCGAAAATTTATCATATGTTCTTCATTGATCTTCAAATTGTTCTTGTTGATTTTTCTTGTTTGATCTTTGCATTTTCTTGTTTGGTGTCTTTTCTTGTTTTTCATATGCATTCTTGAATTATTAGTGTCTATAGTTTAAAAATTTTTAAGCTTGGTGTCTTGCATGTCTTTATTTTCTTAAAAATTTTCAAAAATATGTTCTTGATGTTCATCATGATCTTCAAAGTGTTCTTGGTCTTCATCTTGACATTCAAAGTGTTCTTGCATATTCTTCTTGCTTTGATTCATAATTTTTATGTTTTGTTTCAATTTAGTATTTTTCTCTCTCATCATTAAAATTTAAAAATAAAAAAATATCTTTCCTTTATTTTACTCATAAATTTCGAAAATTTGAATTGATTTAGTCATAAAATTTTAAAATTTAATTGTTTCTTGATAGTCAAGTCAATTTTCAATTTAAAAATTCTATCTTTTCAAATCATTTTCAAAAATCAAATCTTTTTCATTTTTTCCCTCATATTTTCAAAAACTTTATAATCGATTTTCAAAATCTTTTTCTTATTTTTATTTCATAATTTTCGAAATTAATGCTAGCAATTAATATTTAGATTCAAAAATTTTCAAGTTGTTACTTACCTATTAAGAAATGATCAATCTATAAATTCTAAAATCATATCTTTTAGTCTCTTTTTAGTCAAGTAATCAACTTTAATTTCAAAAATCAAATCTTTCTAATTTCCAATTCAAATCTTTTTAATTTCAATCATAACTTTTTAAAAATCAATTTCAAAATCAAATCTTTTTAATTTCCCTTTCAATCTTTTTCAAAATAAATTTTCAATCATATCTTTTTCAAAATCAATTTCAAAATCCTTTCTAACTTCTTATCTTTTCAAAATTGATTTTCAATTCTTTTTCAATTAACTACTTGACTTTTTGTTTGATTTTAAAACTTTTCTATTTCAATCATATCTTTTTTCAAAACCACCTAACTACTTTTCTTTCTCTAATTTTCGAAAACTCCTTCCCCCTTTTTCAAAATTCTTTTTAATTAACTAATTGTTTTAAATTTTAATTTAATTTTATTTTTCTTTTTAATTTTTGAATTCTAATTAATATTTAAAATAAATAAAAAACAAAAATATTTTTATTTTATTTTAATTAATTTTCGAATTTTTCTCTTCTCCTTCTTCTATTCTCCTCTTCTTCTACTCACATAAAGGAATCTCTATACTGTGACATAGAGGATTTTATACTTTCTTGTTTTCTTCTCTTTCATATGAGCAGGAACAAGGACAATGGCATTCTTGTTGAAGCTGATCCTGAACCTGAAAGGACTCTTAAGAGGAAACTAAGAGAAGCTAAAGCACAATACTCTAAAGAGGACCTAACTGAAATTTTCGAAACAGAGAAAACAACTATGGCCGAACCCAACAACAACAATGCAAGGAAGGTGCTTGGTGATTTCACTACGCCAACTTCCAATTTCTATGGAAGAAGAATCTCAATTCATGCCATTGGAGCAAACAACTTTGAGCTTAAGCCTCAATTAGTTTCTTTAATGCAACAGAATTGCAAGTTTTATGGACTTCCATTGGAAGATCCCCATCAGTTCATATCTGAATTCTTGCAAATCTGTGACATTGTCAAAACCAGTGGAGTTGATCCTGAGGTCTACAAGCTTATGCTTTTCCCTTTTGCTGTGAGAGACAGAGCTAGAACATGGTTGGATTCATAACCTAAGAAAAGCCTAAACTCTTGGGAAAAGCTGGTCAGTGCTTTCCTGGCCAAATTCTTTCCACCTCAAAAGATGAGCAAGCTTAGAGTGAAAATCCAAACCTTCAGACAGAAGGAAGGTGAATCCCTCTATGAAGCTTGGGAAAGATACAAGCAATTGATCAGAAGGTGTCCTACAGACATGCTTCCAGAATGGAGCATCATATGTATATTCTATGATGGTCTGTCTGAGTTGTCAAAAATGTCATTAGACCATTCTGCAGGAGGATCTCTTCATCTGAAAACCCCTGCAGAAGCTCAGGAACTCATTGAAATAGCTGCAAATAACCAGTTCATGTACACCTCAGAGAGGAATCCTGTGAACAATGGGACACCTCAGAAGAAGGGAGTTCTTGAAATTGATACTCTGAATGCCATATTGGCTCAGAACAAAATATTGACTCAGCAAGTCAATATGATTTCTCAGAGTCTGAATGGATTGCAAACTGCATCCAACAGTACTTGAGAAGCATCTTCTGAAGAAGAAGCTTATGATCTTGAGAATCCTGCAATGGCAGAGGTGAATTACATGGGAGAACCATATGGAAACACCTATAATCCTTCATGGAGAAATCATCCTAATCTCTCATGGAAGGACCAACAGAAGCCTCAACAAGGCTTCAACAATAATGGTGGAAGAAATAGGTTTAGCAATAGCAAGCCTTTTCCATCATCTTCTCAGTAACAAACAGAGAATTTTGAACAGAGCCATTCTGGCCTGGCAACCATAGTCTCTGATCTATCTAAGACCATACTAAGCTTCATGAATGAAACAAGGTCCTCCATTAGAAATTTGGAGGCACAGGTGGGTTAGCTGAGTAAGAAGATTACTGAAACTCCTCCTAGCACTCTCCCAAGCAATACAGAAGAGAATCCCAAAAGAGAGTGCAAGGCCATAACCTTATTTGGTGTGACCGAACCTGGAGAGAGTGAAAAGGCAGTGATTCCCAGTGAGGAAGACTGATGGTGGCGGAAATTGGCGAGTTAAGAATGATTATAAAATATGCGTTGCAAGTATAGTTCTCAACCAACCAGAAATCCGCTTATAAATTTAGAAGAGTGTCACAGAAATTAAAATTGAAATACTGGGAGTATGAATCCCAGGTCGTCTCCCAACAAGTTGCAGAAAAGTATGCTATTTTATTAATCAGATGTTTTCAAAAAGGTTTGAGTTAAATGGAAGAAAATTAAATTAGAGAATTTATATAAATTTAAATAAAAGCCTTGACTGGGAGTTGATTAGCTGGAAGCCCTATTCTTGTTGGAGTACTCTCAAGATTAATTGACAATTGAGGGTTATTATGTTTAGTTGTCCCTCACTAAGTAAGGGAAAGTTAAACAAGTTGGAATGCTGTTTCTATCCACAAGTTCCAATCCGCTCTTGGGAGGATTGGTGTTAGTGACTAGAGAGCAATCCAACAATAAACCCAATTACAATCTTCCTCTTGAGCATCCCAACTCAAGGGTTCCTTTCCATCAACTCCCCATCAAGTTAGGGAACTACTCGCTCATTGTAAATGTAAAATTTATAACATAAGAAAGGGAATTAAAGAAAGACATGATAAATAATGATCAAAAGATTAATTAAAAATAAAAGTAATTCTTGTATTAATAAATGCTAAAATAATCCAATAGTAAAATTAAGTAAATTAAGGAACATGGAAGAGTAAGAGACATGTAAAGAGAACGAACTAGAATGTCGAAGTCTTGATGAGGCAATAACTCTTCTCAATACCCCAATGCAAAAACAATGAAATTAATAAATCCTAAAAACTATGAATGTGTAGAGAGAAAAAAAACCTAGAGGAGAGGAAAACTAGATCTAAAAAACTAAAACTATGCGGAATGAATGTTGTTGTTGGTTTCTGCATGTTCTCTGGCTCTAGTCTGCCTTTCTGGGCTGAAAACTGGGTCAAAATAAGGCCCGAAATCGCCCCCAGCGATTCTGCAGATTATGCAGATCGCGCATGTCACGCGGACGCGTCATTCAGGCGGATGCGTCATTCGGCGTTTCGCTTTGTCATGCGGGCGCGTCGTCCACGCCTCCGCGTCACTTGTGCAGTTTCCAATTCGCGCGGCCGCGTCATCCATGCGGCCGCGTCATTGCGATTTCCTCTCTTCTGCGCGGTCGCGTCATCCATGCAGCTGCGTCGCTTCTCGCTGGTCATCTCCTTAATTTCTTGTGTTCCTTCCATTTTTTGCAAGCTTCCTTTCCAATCTCTAACTCATTTATGCCCTATAAAGCCTGAAACACTTAACACACAGATCACAGCATCGAATGGAATAAAGGAGAAATAAAATACATAATTAATAGTCTCTGGGAAGCAAGTTTTCAATCATGCAATAACTTTAGGAAGGAATTATAAATGCATGCTTATTTAATGAATAAGTGGGTAAAGATCATCATAAAACCACATAATTAAACACAATATAAACCATAAAATAGTGGTTTATCAACCTCCCCACACTTAAACATTAGCATGTTCTCATGCTTAGTTGAAGGAGATAAAATGAAAGAGTAAGAACATGTAAAATCCATGCAATGCAATGCAACCTATATATGCGAATGCAACTATATGATTCTTGTCCACTTGATCTAAAGTAAATAAGCTCTTCAAAATAATTACAAATCAAATTCCACTAACCCAATTCTTATAAAGCAAGAGCAGATAAAAATGCAAGAAGATAGCTCATGAAAGCAGGGAACATAATATTTCAAGCATTGAACCCTCACTGACGTGTATGTACACTCCAGTCTCTCTAGTGTATAGGGTAATTACTCTATCCTTCTCTAATCATGCTTTCTAGTTTTTGTTCTTCTCCTAACCAATCAACAACATTTAATACACCAATACAAACATCATGGGGTCTTTTCAAGGTTGTAATGGGGCCAAGGTGAGGGTAAGGATATATATATGGCTAAGTAAGATTATAAATTGAATCTTTAATTAACCCAAGCTTTAACATAACCTATATATATTCTATATAACTTTTAAAATTCATACCTAGCTACCCAGAAATTTCCTTTCACATTCCATACTCATGTTTCAACCTTTTATTTTAATTTTATCATACATGCATTGACCCTTGAATTCTTAATTTAACATTGGGGTAATTTTGTCCCCTTATTTATTTTTTTGAATTTTTTTTTTAGTTTTTAACATAAACATAAACATAGCTTATCAACGCACATAGATTTTTAATTCTTACAGTTTCTCATGAGTAGGTATCCAAATTCCCAGTATATTATCATGACACATTCCCTTATTATCTTTTGCTTCCACAATTTCCCATACTTAAATAACACACACAATTCTATCTTAAGCTAACCAAAGATTCAATTTGGGGTATACAATTATTTTTCCGCTTAAGGCTAGTAATATGGTAAAATATAGAACAAATGGGATTTAAAGGCTCAAAGTGGCTAACAAAGGTAATTGAAAGGGTAGGCTTAATTTGGATAAGTAAGCTAAACAAATAATGGCCTCAATCATATGCAAACGTATAAATATAATAAACATTGGACATATAGGATGAAACAAAATATAGATTACAATCATAGAGAAGTAAACACACAAGAATAAAATAATTACGGTTAAATAATGTAACCATTCATAAAGGCTCAAATCTCACAGGTTGTGTGTTCTTTAGCTCGAAAATCATGTTCCAAATATAACTTCAAGCAAATTTAACATAAAAGTTTTAATTAAAATTAGTGAAATTTTGTTCCAAAGATAGGGTCTTAGAAGAAACTTATTGTCTTTTCAATCAAGCAGAACATGCATGCAACTAATCTATTACTATGCAATTTATCCTATTCTACAAAAGAAAAATCTAACTAAATATCCTAATTTATTGGTGTTAAGGAAGAGAAATTACCTCCGGAAGTCAGGTACTGATCGACCTCCCCACACTTAAGGCTTTGCACCGTCCTCGGTGCCATCTGTCAGGAATAAAGGTGGGTTGGTAGCAGTATCTCCATCGTCGGGGCCATCGTGGCTCCCTGTGCTGGTAAAGGAAGTGGAGTTCGGGGTGTCCGAGTCCTTGAATTTTCCCATAATTAGCTCCTTGAGGTATGTGAACCGGCGCTTGTTACGGCGCTCTCTCATCTTAGCTTTCTGTTCATGCCGATCCAACTTTTCAAGTATCTGATGGAGCAGTTGGGCTATTGAAGGCGTCTGTGGTGTTGAAGAAGGAATATCTTCAACTGGTTCAGTAGGCTGGCTAAAAGTGGCTGCTGGAAGTCTAAGGTACTTCCCGTTGGGGACATACTGATCATCCCGTGGAAGCATGGCTTTGGTGTCCCCAGCTCTGTAGGAGACTCCGGCAGCTGAGACAAGATCTGAGACCAGGGCGAGAAAAGGAAAGTTGCCAGCGATTTGTACGTGTCCCATGGCATTCCGGATATGTCTTGGTAGATTTAGAGGTTGGTCTGTAAGGATGCACCATAGTAGAACGGCCATGTCCGCAGTGAGGGAGGACTCGTGAGTGCTCGGAAAGACGTAATGGGACATAATCTGTGCCCATACGCGAGCCTCCAAGGTAAGTGCTGAAGCTGAAATTCCCTTAGGGCGGGTACGATGGTATCCGTAGATCCATCTGCTGCCAGGTAGTGTGATAACTCTGAGAACGGCGTCCCAGTCAAATTAGTACATCTGGCGCTTGAGTGCGGCTTCTTGAAAGGCGTCCAATCCTTCTGGAACAGGGGGAAGACCTAGAGCTTTTTGAATGGCTTCTTCAGTAATGGGGACTTACTTCTGACGGACATAGGCAGACTGCATGGTTGGCAGGTGGAAGTTGGAGTAGAACTCAACTACCTAAGAAAGATTGGCCTGCCTTGGCTGTCTCTGTAGGAAACCCCATTGTCTTCGGGCAATTTGCGGCTCAACAAAGGTAGCAATATTGGGCGGGAGGAGAAGAAGGTATTCGTTGTTGTAACTCCTTTCAGCCATGATGGGGAACATCTGCTCACAGTAGCGATTGGGGAATCGCGCAGTGTCCTTTGCTGGGAAGGCTTTTTCTTTATCATCAACCTTTATGATCCTCTTAATCTTCTTTTTTGAGGACTTTACCGCAGTTGAAGAGGGTTCTGTCACTAATGCTCTTTTTATACCTCTTCTTGCTGGTTGTTTGGGGGTAGCTTTCTCCTTTCCTTTTATGGTGGCCATCCTAAAAAAGGAAAGAGAAAGTAAATTAAATTTACAGGGGTAGAGCAAGGAAGAGGGTGGTGTAAGTGATAATCAATGCACAATAAAGAAGAATGACGTTAACTCATGGTTATGACCACATGGAAAAAGTCATCAATGGAAATATAGCAAGTGCATATGGGGAAAAATAAATGCAAAGGGTTTATTGGCATGCAGGCAAAGGCATAAGTAGCATAGATCAAGCATTCAGTGTCCAATTAAAATATGTTATCACTCGTAACTAACCATCACGTTTGTATTGACAATTAAATTCAATGAATAAAATATTAAAGAGAATTTGTGAAAAGCAAGCATTGAATATTAGAGTAGAAAAATGTAAAGAAGTTCATAATGCCATATGGGCTTTTTCACAAACACATAGCATGCATCTAGAAGAAGCTCTTGAAAATAAGAATTTGAATATGCAAGTAATCCCTTAAAAAGCAATATATAATTGTCAAACAAATTTACAACAATCCACAAGCATATAATGAAAAACAATGACTCAAATAAATTTATAACACCAAGTAAAAAGGAAAAAGAAAGGAAGAAAAAAGAAGATATGAGTAATGAAATTAAAAAGAAAAGAAAAGAAGATAACGTATAAAAATAAGAAGAATAATAGAAAAGTAAGGAGGGAAGGAGAAAAAAAAAGAAAAACCTTGTTAATGGGGGTGAAAGAGAGTAAAAAGTGACAAAAAAGGAAGAAGAGAAGAAGGGAGGGAGAAGAAATAAGGAGGGAAAAGAGAAAATAGGATCTGGGGAGAAAAAGATATGATAATTGGAAAATTAGAAAAACTGTGCGGCGCAAGCAACGCGGTCGCGTGGGGCACGCGATCGCGCGACTTGCGTTTAAACTGAATGACGTGGTCGCGTCGGTCACGCGGTCGCGTGACCCGTTTTATGCCATTGGCGCGAAGGCAGCCGCGCACTCGCACAACTCTCTGTTCAAAATCATTAAATGCCAAATTTTGGGTGACGCGGTCGCATGGGGGATGCGATCGCGTGAGTGGTCAATCTGAGAGGGACTGCGCGTCCAGCGCCAGTCCAGCACCACTCTAGCACAACTTTCGGGTGTGCACCACTTTGACGTCGAAATCCTGGTCACGCGGCCGCGTGGGGCACGCGGTCGCGTGGGAGGCCACTATTCCCATATGACGCGGTCGCGTCGGCGACATGGTCACGTGGGACAATTTGTGCCATTGGCAAGCCTCCAGCCACGCTCTCGCGTGACTCTCTGTTCAATTTATTATTCTTTCCCACACCTACGACGCGGATGCCTCAATGAGGCGATCGCGTCGCGTGAAATTTTTTTTTAATTAAAATAAAAGTATGGAAATGCAGATGCACGAAATGTACTAATGAAGAGAAGAGTTATTGAATAAGAAAACTAAAAATAAAGAAAAGAACGATCATACCATGGTGGGTTGTCTCCCACCTAGCACTTTGCTTTAACGTCCGTAAGTTGGACGCTCCACTAGCTCAGTCTTCGGCTATGTGGGGATCTTCCAAGAGGAAGATCTCAAGCTCCTTGTTTTTCTTCAGCTTCTCGCCATGGTACAACTTTAAACGATGTCCATTAACTTTGATAAGTTCAGAGCTTGAAGGATGGCTTAGGTGATAAACTCCGTACGGTTCGGCCTTCTTTACTCTGTATGGACCTTCCCATCTTGATCTAAACTTTCCTGGCATGAGCCTCAGTCGAGATTTGTAAAGGAGGACTAAATCCCCAGGTTGGAACTCTTTCCTCCTGATGTGCTGATCATGTACAGCCTTCATCTTCTCCTTGTATAGTCTTGAGTTCTCATAAGCTTCCATGCAAAGGCTTTCCAATTCTTGCAGTTGTAATCTCCTTTCAGCTCTGGCTTTTTCAATTCCCATGTTGCACTCCTTTACTGCCCAAAAGGCTTTGTGCTCTACTTCAACAGGGAGATGACAAGCTTTTCCATAAACTAAGTGGAAAGGACTCATCCCAATGGGTGTTTTGTATGCTGTTCTATATGCCCATAGTGCATCTTGTAGCCTGGTGCTCCAGTCTCTTCTATGAGGTTTGACTATCTTCTGCAAGATACGCTTTATCTCTCTATTTGACACCTCAGCTTGCCCATTAGTCTGAGGATGGTAGGCTGTTGCAACTTTATGAATTATCCCATGCTTCTTCATTAGTCCTGTTAGTCTCCTGTTACAAAAATGGGTGCCTTGATCGCTCACAATTGCTCGTGGTGATCCAAAGCTACAAATAATATGGTTTCTCACAAAGGAAACAATAGTGTTAGCATCATCATTGCGGGTAGGAATTGCTTCCACCCATTTGGAAACGTAATCCACAGCTAACAATATATAGAAATAACCATTAGAATTTGGAAAAGGACCCATGAAGTCAATGCCTCAAACATCAAAAATTTCACAGAAAAGCATAATCTGTTGAGGCATCTCATCCCTCCTGGATATATTACCAAATTTCTGGCATGGAAAACAAAATCTACAAAATTCAGCAGCGTCCTTAAAAAGAGTAGGCCATCAGAATCCACAGTCTAAGATTTTTCTAGCAGTTCTTTGAGGGACAAAATGTCCTCCACTCTCAGATGAGTGACAGGCCTCTAAGATGGACAGGAATTCTGATTGAGGTACACACCATCTAATTACCTGGTCAGCGCCACATCTTCATAAATATGGGTCATCCCATATATAATATTTAGACTCGCTTTGCAGCTTGTCTCTTTGATGCTTAGAAAAGTGTGGAGGAAAAGTGCGGCTAACAAGATAATTAGCTACAGGTGTATACCAAGGGACTATCTCAGATACTGCTTGCAGGTTATCAAATGGGAAATTATCAGCTATAGGAGTGGAGTCATCTATAATATGTTCAAGGTGACTCAGGTGGTCTGCCACTAAATTCTGGTTACCACTCCTGTCCTTAATTTCCAAATCAAAGTCTTGTAATAGCAGTATCCAATGTATAAGCCTTGGTTTGGACTCCTTTTTAGCTAATAAATACTTTAGAGCTGCGTGGTCTGAATACACTACTACTTTAGTACCAAGTAAATAGGCTCGGAATTTATCCAGAGCAAAACCAATAGCAAGAAGCTCTTTCTCAGTAGTAGTGTAATTCGACTGACCGGCATCTAAAGTTTTAGACGCGTAAGCAATAACAAAAGGATCCTTACCTTCACGCTGAGCTAGTGCTGCTCCTACGACATGGTTGGAAGCATCAAACATTATTTCAAATGGCTGGCTCCAGTCTGGTCCTCTCACAATTGGGGCTTGAGTCAGTGCGGTCTTCAGCTTATCAAACGCTTGTTTGTAATTTTTACTGAACTCGAACTCAATATCTTTCTGCAGTAGCCTGGATAAGGGAAGTGCTACCTTGCTGAAGTCCTTAATGAACCTCCTGTAAAAACCTGCATGTCCAAGGAAAGAACGGACCTCCCTCACATAAGAGGGGTAAGGTAAACTAGAAATAACATCCACCTTTGCTGGATCTACAGAAATGCCAGTGTTAGACACAACATGTCCTAGTACAATCCCTTGTTTAACCATAAAGTGACATTTTTCAAAATTTAATACCAGGTTTGTACTGACACATCTATCTAATACTCTAGATAATCCATCTAAGCAAAGGCTAAAAGAATCGTCGTATACACTGAAATCATCCATAAAAACCTCCATACAGTCCTCAATAAGATCAGAGAAAAAACTCATCATGCACCTTTGGAAAGTAGCTGGTGCATTGCACAAGCCAAAGGGCATTCTCTTGTAAGCATAAGTCCCAAAAGGACATGTAAAAGTGGTCTTTTCCTGATCCTCAGGAGCTATATGAATCTGGAAATAACCTGTGTAACAATCTAGAAAACAATAATGTGATTTACCTGACAGGCGATCCAGCATTTGATTAATGAATGGAAGAGGATAGTGATCCTTACGGGTTGCATGGTTGAGGTGTCTGTAGTCAATGCAGACCCTCTAGGCGTTCTGAACTCTGGTTGTCAGGAGCTCTCCATGCTCATTCTTCACTGCGGTGACTCCAGACTTCTTTGGCACTACTTGTACTGGGCTCACCCATTCACTGTCTGAGATGAGGTAGATAATGTCTGCCTCCAGTAGTCTGGTCACTTCCTTTTTGACAACCTCGAGGATAGTGGGGTTCAGTCTTCTCTGGGGTTGATGGACAGGTCTTGCTCCCTCTTCTAAAAATATCCTATGCTCACAGACTTGAGGATTGATGCCTACTATGTCTGCCAAACTCCAGCCAATTACCTTCTTGTGCCTCCTCAGCACACCAAGTAGCTGCTCTTCCTGTTGAGAAGTGAGTTCCCTTGCAATGATAACCGGAAACTTCTGCCCGTCTTCAAGGTAAGCATATTTGAGGTGTGGAGGAAGGGGTTTTAATTCTAACTTCTGATCATGTTCAGGCTCTGGGTTGTCTGGAGCTAGTAACAGTGGTAAGGCACTGTCATTGTCCTCTGAGAATGTCCCCACACTTGGGCCTTGTCCTGTGTGCTTCTCTTCAAATTCCTCCTGGTGAACTTCAGCCACGGTTTCATCTATAATGTGACACTGGAGGATAGAGTGATCCTCCGGAGGATGCTTCATAACTCCATTCATATTGAAGATCACTACTCGGCCATCTATTTCAAAAGAGTATGTTCCTGAAAAAGCATCTAATTTAAACTTTGAGGTCTTCAGGAATGGTCTTCTGAGTAGGATTGATGATGGCTTATCTGAGGCATTCTGGGGCATCTCCAGGATATAAAAATCAATGGGAAATGTGAGCCCCTTAATGCCCACTAATACATCTTCAGCAACTCCAGCCACTGTGATAATGCTTTTATCTGCTAAGACAAAACGAGCTGTCGACCTTTTTAAGGGAGGGAGCCTCAAAATATCATATATAGACAAAGGGATTATACTTACACATGCTCCTAAATCACACATGCAATCAGAAAATACTACACCACCAATAGTACAATTAACCATACAAGGACCTGGGTCATTACACTTTTCAGGTAAACCTCCCATTAAAGCAGATATGGAACTTCCTAAAGGAATAGTTTCTAATTCATTAATTTTGTCTTTATGTATACATAAATATTTTAGAAACTTTGCATACTTAGGTACCTGTTGAATAACATCAAATAGAGGAACAGTTATCTCAACCTTTTTGAATATCTCTACCATTTTTGGATCAGGTTCCAGCTGCTTCCCGGGCTTCCTTGCAAGTTGTGGAAATGGAATAGGAGTGGTGTCTTCTGCAGTGTCTGCGCCTTTTGATGCTTCCTCTTGTGGTTGCACTTCTTCTTCTTCAGCCATGTCCTGTATGACCTCTTCCTCTTCAACATCTTCTATTTCCACTACCTCTTCAGCTGAGGCGTGTTCTGGTGAGCTTGGCTCCTCCTGGTTCCTCTCCTGCAGTGTGGTTCCGGACCTTAGGGTGATGGCATTAATACCACCCTTGGGATTGGGTAATGGTTGAGAGAGAATTCCACTGGAGCTCAAAGGTTGATTATTGGAGTTATTCATTGAACCAATCTGTGAGACAAGAGCTTGCAAAGTAGCGTTCAGACCATTCAGAGTGGCATTAATATTATTTTCTATGGTCTGCTGTCTTCGATCAATTGATTGTAGTAAGTCATCATTAGCAGAAGAAGAAGGACAGGTAATTTGAGAGGTCTGCTCTTGGCTATTCTGTGGTCCTTGGGATTGCGTTAGGTGAGGTGCTCTGTAAGGCTGGTACTGGTTCTGCTGCCTGTTGTTGGTGTTATTCCACCTCTGATTCCCCTGATTATCCCTGCCTCCTCTGTTGTTGTTGTTGTCCCTCCAATTCTGGTTAGAATTTTCCTACCATCCATGGTTGTAATTGCCACTTTGATTGTACCCTTGGTTGGGGCGGTCATAGAAGTTATGAGTGGCTACCACGGTGTTGTCTTCCTGCTGGAGCTGCGGACATTCGTCAGTATAATGGCTGTAATCAGCACAGATTCTGCAAACTCTTTGTGGTACAAACTATTGGTTTTGCTGTGGTGGAGAAGGTTGAGCTTGCTGAACTTGTTGTTGATTCAATTGCATCTGCTTCAGAAAGTTGGTCATTTCACAGATACTCTGAGTTAAAGTAGCAGTCTCTCTGCTAGAGGATACTTTTACAACGGCTTTTGCACGGCCTTGTTTCTGCCTGTGATTCCTAGTAGATTCAGCTAAGTCACTGATAAATTGCCATGCCTCATCAGTGGTCTTGTACTTTTTCATAGACCCATTGCTAGCACTTTCCAATGTAGTCTTATCTTGGGGCCTCATGCCCTATGTGACATAACCGAGTAACACTATCTTGTCAATCATATGGTGGGGGAAAGCTTCCAGAAGATTATTGAAGCACTCCCAGTACTCATAGAGAGTTTCAGAATCATCCTGAACAATCATGGAAATATCTTTCCTCAGTTTATCAGTAACTTCAGCTGGAAAGAACTTTTCCAAGAATTCTCTTCTCAGTGTATCCCAGTTGGATACAATTGCTGCTGGTTGAGTGTAGTACCACTCTCTTGCCTTCCCCTCAAGAGAAAACGGGAAAGCTTTCAGCAAAATTGAAGTTTCATCTGCACCATCACGCCTGACAGTAGAACAGGCTGCTTGAAAATCTCTCAAGTGCTTGATAGGCTCTTGAGCAGGCAAGCCATGAAACTTGGGCATCAAATTGAGTAGTGCGGCCTTTATTTCAAAGTCTGTAGCCACCGCTGAGTGATGCACTTGAAATGGTTGCATTGTAAAATCAGGGGCCCCAGCCTCCTGGATAGTAACTCTCCTAGCTGCTGCCATGTTACCTGCACGTAAAACAACCAAATCAGTAGAACAGGGGCTGGTTTCTTTCTCAAGTGACATTTTAGATCCGCCCTCAGAGAGGACTAACCGACGCCGAGCTTGCCTTATTCGTGAAATAGTTCTTTCAATCTCAGGATCGAATACTTGCAAGCTTGGGTCAGGAAGCAAACGCGTCATCCAACGAAAGAAACAAGCAGCTCATTTTCCATCATGGGAGAAATCATATGGAAACACCTATAATCCTTCATGGAGAAATCATCCTAATCTCTCATGGAAGGACCAACAGAAGCCTCAACAAGGCTTCAACAATAATGGTGGAAGAAATAGGTTTAGCAATAGCAAGCCTTTTCCATCATCTTCTCAGCAACAGACAGAGAATTTTGAACAGAGCCATTCTGGCCTGGCAACCATAGTCTCTGATCTATCTAAGACCACACTAAGCTTCATGAATGAAACAAGGTCCTCCATTAGAAATTTGGAGGCACAGGTAGGTCAGCTGAGTAAGAAGATTACTGAAACTCCTCCTAGCACTCTCCCAAGCAATACAGAAGAGAATCCCAAAAGAGAGTGCAAGGCCATAACCTTATTTGGTGTGGCCGAACCTGGAGAGAGTGAAAAGGAAGTGATTCCCAGTGAGGAAGATTGATGGTGGCGGAAATTGGCGAGTTAAGAATGATTATAAAATATGCGTTGCAAGTATAGTTCTCAACCAACCAGAAATCCGCTTATCAATTTAGAAGAGTGTCACAGAAATTAAAATTAAAATACTGGGAGTATGAATCCCAGGTCGTCTCCCAACGAGTTACAGAAAAGTGTGCTATTTTATTAAGAGACAATAACTCTTCTCAATATCCCAATGCAAAAACAATGAAATTAACAAATCCTAAAAACTATGAATGTGTAGAGAGAAAAAAAAACCTAGAGGAGAGGAAAACTAGATCTGAAAAACTAAAACTATGCAGAATGAATGTTGTTGTTGGTTTCTGCATGTTCTCTGGCTCTAGTCTGCCTTTCTGGGCCAAAAACTGGGTCAAAATAAGGCCCAAAATCGCCCCCAGCGATTCTGCAGATTATGCAGATCGCGCATGTCATGCAGACGCGTCATTCAGGCGGACGCGTCATTCGGCGTTTCGCTTTGCCATGCGGGAGCGTCGTCCACGCCTCCGCGTCACTTGTGCAGTTTCCAATTCACGCAGCCGCGTCATTGCGATTTCCTTTCTTCTGCGTGGTCGCATCATCCATGCGGCCGCGTCGCTTCTCGCTGGTCATCTCCTCAATTTCTTGTGTTCCTTCCATTTTTTGCAAGCTTCCTTTCCAATCTCTAACTCATTCATGCCCTATAAAGCCTGAAACACTTAACACACATATCACGGCATCGAATGGAATGAAGGAGAAATAAAATACATAATTAAAAGTCTCTAGGAAGCAAATTTTCAATCATGCAATAACTTTAGGAAGGAATTATAAATGCATGCTTATTTAATGAATAAGTGGGTAAAGATCATGATAAAACCACATAATTAAACACAATATAAACCATAAAATAGTGGTTTATGAAAGACCTCAAGGAACGTCCACTGACCAGTAAGGAGTTCTCCTTTGAGGAACCAAAGGAATCTGAGGGTCATACAGAAACCATAGAGATTCGTTTGAACTTTCTATTACCATTCATGAGCTCTGATGAATATTCTTCTTCTAAAGAGGATAAAGATGTCACTGAAGAGAAAGTTGCTAAGTACCTTGGAAGACCCTTCCTAGCCACAGCAAAGGCTGTGATTGATGTTGACAGAAGAGAATTCGTCCTTCAATTGAAGGGGAACTACCTTGTGTTTAAGGCTCAAGGATCTCCTTCTGTAACCATGGAGAGGAAGCATGAAAAGTTTCTCTCAATATAGAGTCAAACAAAATCCCCACATTCAAACTCTAAGTTTGGTGTTGGGAGGCCACAACCAAACTCTAAGTTTGGTGTTGAGAGGCTCCATCCCTTCTCTGATTATCTATGAGGCTCCATGAGAGCTCACTGTCAAGCTATTGACATTAAAGAAGCGCTTGTTGGGAGGCAACCCAATTTTATTTAAGTATATCTATTTATTCTCCATTGTCATTTTATGTTTTCTGTAGGTTGATGATCATGTGAAGTCACAAAAATAACTAAAAAAGCAAAAACAGAATGAAAAATAGTATTAAAAACAGCACACCCTGGAAGAAAAGCTTACTAGCGTTTAAACGCCAGTAACGGTAGCAGAATGGGCATTAAACGCCCAGTCTGGCACCATTCTGGGCGTTTAATGCCAGAAATGGGCACCAGACTGGCGTTTAACGCCATAAAGGGGCATATAGCTGGCGTTTAACGCCAGAATTGCACTCTAAGGGCGTTTTGCACGCCTAATTGGTTCAGGGATGAGAAATCCTTGACACCTCAGGATCTGTGAACCCCACAGGATCCCCACTAACCTCAACTCACTCTCTCTCACTTCTTCACACCTTTTCATAATACTCTTCCCCAAATAACCTTCACCAATCACCTCCATTACTCCTCCAAAACCATCATACAACCCACCTACACCCACCCACTCAAATTCAAACCATCACTCCTTCCTTTTCCACATCATAACCACCTTTGGCCGAATAATTCACACACCTCCATCTCCTCCATCTCTTCTTCTTCTCCTTCTTTCTTTATTCTTTTGCTCGAGGACGAGCAAACCTTTTAAGTTTGGTGTGGAAAAGCTCAGCTTTTTTGTTTTTTCATAACCATTTATGCCACCTATGGCCGGAGAAACCTTTAGAAAGAGGAAAGGAAAGGCAATTGCTTCCACCTTCGAGTCATGGGAGATGGAGAGATTCATCTCAAAGGTCTATCAAGACCACTTCTATGAAGTTGTGGCCAAGACTCCTCATTGAAGAGGACAAGCCCATCACTAAGAAAAGGATGGAGCAAACAAGAGAGCCCACTCATGGGCCTCAACAAGAGCATGAGGAAAATCCTCATCATGAAATCCTTGAGATGCCTCAAGGGATGCATTTTCCTCCACAAAACTATTGGGAGCAAATCAACACCTCCCTAGGAGAATTAAGTTCCAACATGGGACAACTAAGGGTGGAGCACCAAGAGCATTCCATCCTCCTCCATGAAATTAGAGAAGACCAAAAAGTCATGAGGGAGGAGCAACAAAGGCAGGGAAGAGACATTGAGGAGCTCAAGCACTCCATAAGATCTTCAAGAGGAAGAACAAGCCGCCATCACTAAGGTGGACCCATTCTTTAATCTCATTGCTCTTATTTTTCTATTTTTCGAAAATTATGCTTTATGTTTATCTATGTTTGTATCTTTATTACATGATCATTAGTGTCTTAGTGTCTATGTCTTAAAGCTATAAATGTCTATGAATCCATCACCTTTCTTAAAAGAAAAATGTTTTAATCACAAAAGAACAAGAAGTACATGATTTCGAATTCATCCTTGAAACTAGTTTAATTATTTTGATGTGGTGACAATACTTTTTGTTTTCTGAATGAATGCTTGAACTGTGTATTTTTTTTTAATTTGTTGTTTATGAATGTTAAAATTGTTGGCTCTTGAAAGAATGATGAAAAAGGAGAAATGTTATTGATAATCTGAAAAATCATAAAAATAATTCTTGAAGCAAGAAAAAGCAGTGAAAAGCTTGCGGAAAAAAAAAAGAAGAGAAAAAAATGGCGAAAAAAATAAAGAAAGAAAGAAAAAGAAAAAGAAAAGTAAGTAGAAAAAGCCAATAGCCCCTTAAACCAAAAGGCAAGGGTAAAATAAAAAGGATCCAAGGCTTTGAGCATCAGTGGATAGGAGGGCCCACAGGAATAAAATTCTGGCCTAAGCGGCTAAACCAAGCTGTCCCTAACCATGTGCTTGTGGCGTGAAGGTGTCATGTGAAGAGCTTGAGACTGAGCGGTTAAAGTCATGGTCCAAAGTAAAAAGAGTGTGCTTAAGAGCTCTGGACACCTCTAATTGGGGACTTTAGCAAAGCTGAGTCACAATCTGAAAAGGTTCACCCAGTTATGTGTCTGTGGCATTTATGTATCCGGTGGTAATACTGGAAAACAAAATGCTTAGGGTCACGGCCAAGACTCATAAAGTAACTGTGTTCAAGAATCAACATACTGAACTAGGAGAATCAATAACACTATCTGAATTTTGAGTTCCTATAGATGCCAATCATTCTGAACTTCAAAGGATAAAGTGAGATGCCAAAACTGTTTAGAGGCAAAAAGCTACTAGTCCCGCTCATCTAATTGGAGCTAAGTTTCATTGATATTTTCGAATTTGTAGTATATTCTCTTCTTTTTATCCTATTTGATTTTCAGTTGCTTGGGGACAAGCAACAATTTAAGTTTGGTGTTGTGATGAGCGGATAATTTATACGCTTTTTGGCATTATTTTTAGTATGTTTTTAGTATGTTTTAGTTAGTTTTTAATATTTTTTTATTAGTTTTTAAATAAAAATCACATTTCTGGACTTTACTATGAGTTTATGTGTTTTTCTGTGATTTCTAGTATTTTCTGGCTGAAATTGAGGGACCTGAGCGAAAATCTGATTCAGAGGCTGAAAAAGGACTGCAGATGCTGTTGGATTCTGACCTCCCTGCACTCGAAGTGAATTTTCTGGAGCTACAGAAGCTCAATTGGCGCACTCTTAATTGCGTTGAAAAGTAGACATCCTGGGCTTTCCAGCAATATATAATAGTCCATACTTTGCCTGAGATTTGACGGCCCAAACCGGCGTTCCAAGTCAACATAAAAATTCTGGCGTCAAAACGCCAGAACTGGCATGAAAGCTGGAGTTAAATGCCCAAACTGGCACAAAAGCTGGCGTTTAACTCCAAGAAAAGTCTCCACACATGAAAGCTTCAATGCTTAGCCCAAGAACACACCAAGTAGGCCCGGAAGAAGATTTCTGCATTAATTACTTATTTCTATAACCCTAGGCTACTAGTTCTCTATAAATAGGACCTTTTACTATTGTATTTTCATCTTGGTTCTTCTGGTTCCCTCTTTGGGGCCGAAGCCAATGATCAACTTCATTACTTTTGTATTTTTAACGGTGGAGTTTCTACACACCATAGATTAAGGTGTGAAGCTTTGCTGTTCCTCATGAATTAATGCAAAGTACTATTGTTTTTCTACTCAACTCAAGCCTAATTCTGTTCTAAGATATCCACTCGTTCTTCAACCTGACGAATGTGATGATCCGTGACACTCATCATTATTCTCACCTATGAATGCGTGCCTGACAACCACTTCCGTTCTACTTGCAATAGCTTGAGTGCGTATCTCTTAGCCTCCTGGTTCATGACGCCTGGTTGCCTCGCTTGACAATCGAGCCTTCCATTCCATGAGATCAGAGTCTTCGTGGTAGAGGCTAGAATCAATTGGCAGCATTCCTGAGATCCGAAAAGTCTAAACCTTATCTGTGGTATTCCGAGTAGGATCTGGGAAGGGATGACTGTGACGAGCTTCAAACTCCCGAGTGTTGGGCGTAGTGACAGACGCAAAAGGATCAATGGATCCTATTCCAACATGATCGAGAACCGACAGATGATTAGCCGTGCGGTGATAGTGCATTTGGACCATTTTCACTGAGAGGACGGGAGGTAGCCATTGACAACAGTGAAACCCAACATAAAGCTTGCCATGGAAGGGAGTATGAATGATTGGATGAAGACAATAGGAAAGCAGAAGTTTAGGAGGAACAAAGCATCTTCATACACTTATCTGAAATTCTCACCAATGAATTACATAAGTATCTCTATCTTATTTTATATTTTATTCATCTTTTAATTATCTTAAACTCCATAACCATTTGAATCCACCTGACTGAGATTTACAAGATGACCATAGCTTGCTTTAAGCCGACAATCTCCGTGGGATCGACCCTTACTCACGTAAGGTTTATTACTTGGACGACCCAGTGCACTTGCTGGTTAGTTGTACGGAGTTGTGACAAAGAGTTGAGATTACAATTGTGCGTACCAAGTTTTTGGTGCCATTGATGATCACAATTTTGTGCACCAACGCGGTCGCGTGATTAACGCGATTGCGTGGGTTGGGTAAAAGATGGATGATGCGGACACGTGCGTCATGCGACCGCGTCGCTGTAAATTGTGCTAAACGCACAATTCTAGCGTCGTTTCAGCGTAACTCTCTGTTTTCATTTAGGGGGCCATGATATCCACGCGTCGCTCACGCTTCCACGTGGGATGAGTGTTTTGCAAGTGACGCGTTTGCGTCAGGGACGCGAACGCGTGGGCCGTTTTGTGCTAAACGCACACCAGCCACACGATTCCAGCCCAACTTTCTGGGCGTTGGATCTTTACGCCGATTTCCTTCTCATGCCCACGCGTGGCCTGCGCGCTCGCGTGGGGTGTTTTTTTTTCATGCTATTATGCAACTATGCAGTATGCAATGCTAATGCAAATGTTACGAATAATATCCAGGTTCAATGAAAATAAGACAATATAAAAACAAATAAAAATAAATAAAATTGAAATAGGAATGATCATACCATGGTGGGTTGTCTCCCACCTAGCACTTTTAGTTAAAGTCCTTAAGTTGGACATTTGATGAGCTTCCTGTTATAGTGGCTTATGCTTAAATTCATCCAAAAATCTCCACCAATGTTTGGAATGCCAACAGCCTCCGGGGTCCCAAACTAGGCATGTAAAGCTTCTGAGCAGCTTCAAACAGATTCTCAGGCTCCTGGGGTGACGAATGTCAGAATAGATTCCAGGATCCCAAACTTTGCTTTTAAATCCGCCTTTTTCTTGATCTATATTCTTCCATCCGGGCAGTTTAGAAATTGTATTCTCACTAAGATGACCAAACGTCTTCCGAGACCCATTCAATTCAACTTGATACCAATCCGTGCACTTCGAATTGAAGCGTGGAACCTTATTGAATCTTGCACACCAGCTTTGAGTACGAGCCATTTCCCTCTTACTCTTAAAGCCGCAGAGAGCTCTAAGCTGGCCATCTGTTTCAAGCAAACCATATTCAAGTGGAAAAGTAAAGATAAAGGTTAAGGATTGTACCCACTTGAAGCTTGTATTAGGTGGTAATGGCCTTGGGATAGGTGTTTCCAGTGGTTCTGTAAGCTCTACTCCCTTGTATTCTTCTGTGAATTCCTCCACTTCTTTGTAAAATTCTTCAACTACAACTGCGTCCTGATCAAAGTCTTCTATGTCTTCCTCGTCACTCAAGTCATACGTTGGAGGTTGAGAGAAATCTACCTCGACGTCATCTTCGTATTCACTTGGATAAGGTTCTTCAGGCTCAAGGAGTTCAGTTGCAGATATAAGTTTATGACTAGGAGAGCTTGATTCATGATCATCACTGCCTATAGAATCAATTTCTTGGTCTGTTCCGTCCAATTTTTCACAAGGTATATGCTTTGGAGGTTGTGCACTATCCTCCTTGACATCAAATTCGAAGTTCTCAGCGGAATCCTTTACAGTTCTTGATTCCCATGGAGGTTCAGCATCTCCTAAATCTTCAACCACTTCTTCTTCTACAACTATTATGGCTTCCTCCACTTGTTCCAATATAAAGCCATGCTCCTCATTATCCACCGAAGTTTCTAGTGTCTCCTTCATGCTACACTCTTCTTTTGATTCTCCACATGTAACCATGGGAGTACTTTGAGTGCTCAGATGTCGGGAGGCTATTATATTTACTACCTCGATTAAGGCAGTAGTGAGTTCCAGTACGTCCCTTTGCATCTTCACTTGCCCTTGAAGAAGAACACGAAGTTTGTCATTCGTTGGAGGTTGGGGCGAATATGAGGGTTCATTGGTTGCGAGAGAGGGTTCATAATAAGAATGTGGTGGTTCTTGGGAGTAATTGGATTGGGATTGTGATGAATAAGGGTCACACGGTGGTGAATGGTGAAAAGGAACTTGTGAGTGTGGTGGTTCAAAGCTACATTGAGAGGATGGTCTATAAGCACAGGGTGGGGCTTGTTGGAAACTACAAGGTGGTCCACCATATCTATCAGCTTGGCATGCATTGTAGAGTGGTCCTTGCCCATGATATCTTGGAGGGTGTTGTTGCCAAAAGGGTTGATCAGATCCTCTTGATTCCATCCTTCTTTGATTGCTTAGACCTTGATGCATATTCCTGTTATAGTTTCCACTCCTTTCAACAAATTTAGAACCAAACTCAAAGCGAGAGGGGTGAGAATTCATAGTAGCTAATAGAAATAAAAGGGAAAAACAAAAACAAATAAACAAGTAAAAGAAAAATATTTACAATAACAATTAATAAGGCACACGTTTGCAATTCCCCGGCAACGGCGCCATTTTTGACGAACTGATTTCTATTGGTAAAGAATTTTCACAAATATATTATCGCGTTGCAAGTATAGCTTCTAAACCAACAGAAAATCCTTTCGTACAAAAGTTTTATTTGTCACTTAAGCAAACCCAATAAAATTGATAACCGAGTATTCAAACCTCGGGTCGTCTTCTCAAGGAATTGCAGGGAGGTATGACTTATTATTAGCTATGGAAAAGGTAGAATTTTGGATTTTGAAAGGTTTGAGCAAGGAAAATAAATTGCAAGAATTAATAAATTAATATCTAAATAAACTCTTGGCAAGGTATGAAAATTGGAAGTCCTATCCTAGTTATCCTTATCAATGGTGATGAGAATTGAGTTTTAATCCCACTTAGTTAACCTTATTAAAGCAAAGGAAAGTCAAGTGAACTAATTAGTTAGATCCTCAAGTCCTAGCCAACTCCTAAGAAAGGACTAGAGTTAGTGGAATTCAATTCAATTAGCTAAAATAACAATTATCAATCACGATGAGTTTGATAACTCAAGAGTTACCAATTAATCAACCAAAGCTAAAAGGGAAAAATCTAAATTAAATTAAAAGCATTCATATAAATAAAGCAAAGCAAAGTCAAATCTGAAATACCTCAAATTATATTAAATAAAACATTCAAATCTAAATACGAAGAATTCATAAGCCAAATTGGTAACATGAATCAGATACGAATAAAAGCATTAGAGTAAATAGAAATATAAAAGGAATATTGAACCTGAGAAGAAGTTGAAATAACAAGTTGAAATAATAAGAAATTCTAATTCCTTTAAGAGGAATCCTAATCCTAAATCCTAAGAGAGAGGAGAGAACCTCTCTTTCTAAAAACTACATCTAATCCTAAAATTATGAATGTATGATCTGATGATCATGAATGAATGGATTTCCCTACTCTATAGCCTCTAATCTGTGTTTTCTGGGCCGAAAACTGGGTCGAAAACAGCCCAGAAATCGCTGGAGAAGAAATCTGCCATGCCGATTTCCGTCACTGCGATGTGTCTGTGTGAAGCACGCGTTCGCGTCACATAGCGTCAGGGCAACTATGGCAAATTATATATCAAATCGAAGCCCCGGACGTCAGCTTTCCAATGCAACTAGAACCGCCTCATTTGAACATCTATAGCTCAAGTTATGACCGTTTTAGTGCGAGAGAGTCAGGCTGACAGCTTTGCAGTTTCTTCAACTTCTTGTATTCCTTCCACTTTTGCATGCTTCCTTTCCATCCTCCAAGCCATTCCTGCCCTGTAATCTCTAAAAACACGTAACGCACATATCAAGAAATCGAAAGAGAAGATTAATAATTAGCAAATATAAGATCAAAGAAGTATGTTTTCAATCATAGCACAAAATCAGGAAGAAAAAAGTAAAACCATGCAAATAGTATGAATAAGTGGGTAAAGAGTTGATAAAAACCACTCAATTGAGCATAAGATAAACCATAAAATAGTGGTTTATCATTGGTCTCTTGGCATCTTTTCAGAATAAGTGCTAAATGGTCAAGACAGGAGCTGAATGAGTCTCCAAATAATGAAAAGTCATCCATGAAGACTTCCAGAAATTTCTCTACCATATCAGAGAAGATAGAGAGCATGCACCTCTGAAAGGTTGTAGGTGCATTGCACAGACCAAAGGGAATCATTCTGTAGGCAAATACTCCAGAAAGACATGTGAATGCTATTTTCTCTTGGTCCTAAGGATCTACTGCAATTTGGTTGTAACCTAAATAGCCATCCAAAAAGCAGTAGTATTCATGACCTGCTAGTCTCTCTAGCATCTGGTCTATGAATGGTAAAGGAAAATGATCCTTTCTAATGGCTGTATTGAGCCTTCTGTAGTCAATACATATACGCCACTCTGTAACTGTTCTTGTAGGAACCAGTTCATTCTTTTCATTATGAACCACTGTCATGCCTCCCTTCTTGGGGACAACGTGGACTGGGCTCACCCAGGGGCTATCAGAAATAGGATAAATAATCCCAGTCTCTAGTAACTTAGTGACCTTTTTCTGCACCACCTCCTTTATGGCTGGATTTAGCCGCCTCTGTGGTTGAACCACTGGCTTAGCATCATCCTCCAATAGGATCTTGTACATGCATCTTGCTGGGCTAATGCCCTTAAGATCACTTATGGACCACCCAGGAGCTGTCTTTTGTGTCCTCAGCACCTGAATTAGTGCTTTCTCTTCCTGTGGATTTAAAGCAGAGCTTATGATCACCGGAAAAATGTCACCTTCTGCTAGAAATGCATATTTCAGGGATGGTGGTAGTGGTTTGAGCTCGGGTTTAGGAGGCTTATCCTCTTGCTAAGGAATTTTTAGAGGTTCTTTTATTTCCTCTGGTTCCTCCAGATCAGGCTGAACATCTTTAAAGATGTCCTCTAGCTTTGATTCGAGACTCTCAGTCATATTGATCTCTTCGACCAAGGAGTTAATAATATCAACGCTCATGCAGTCATTTGGTGTGTCTGGATGCTGCATAACTTTGACAACATTTAACTTGAACTCATCCTCATTAACTCTCAGGGTCACTTCCCCTTTTTGGACATCAATGAGAGTTCATCCAGTTGCTAGGAAGGGTCTTCCTAGAATGAGAGTTGCACTCTTGTGCTCCTCTATTTCCAGCACTACAAAGTCAATGGGAAAGGCAAATGGCCCAACCTTGACAATCATGTCCTCAATTATGCCTGATGGGTATTTAATGGAGCCATCAGCAAGTTGAAGACATATCCGAGTTGGTTTGACCTCTTCAATCAAGCCATGCTTTCTGATAGTGGATACAGGGATTAGATTGATACTTGCCCCAAGGTCACATAGAGCTGTCTTGGTACAAGTACCCTCTAATGTGCATGGTATCATAAAGCTTTCTGGATCTTTAAGCTTCTCTGGTAAGCTTTTCAGAATGACTACACTGCATTCTTCAGTGAGAAAAACTTTTTCAGTTTCTCTCCAATCCTTCTTATGAATTAAGATCTCTTTCATGAACTTAGCATAAGAGGGTATTTTCTCAAGTGCCTCTGCAAATGGGATCTTTATTTCAAGAGTCCTGAAATAGTCTGCAAAGCGGGAAAATTGTTTAACTTGTTCCGCTTGGCGGAGTTTCTGAGGATAAGGCATCTTGGCTTTATATTCTTCAACCTTAGTTGCTGCAGGTTTATTCCCCACAGTGGTGGTTGGAGAAGCCTTCTTAGAGGGGTTATTATCAGCACTTGCAGGTGTCTGATCCCTCTTTGGCGTTTGAATGCCAGGATTGGGTGCTGGATGGGCGTTTAACGCCAGCTTCCCACCCTTTTCTGGCGTTTGAACGCCAGAACTGGGCAAGGAATGGGCGTTTAATGCCAACTTTTCTCCCTTTTCTGGCGTTTGAACGCCAGAATTGGGCATCTATTGGGCGTTTGACGCCAATCTTTCACCCTTTTTTGGCATTTGAACACCAGAATTATTCCTCTCTGGGCTCTTGCTGTCCTCAGAGGAGTTTTGGGCAGTGGTTTGGTCATCCTCTGTCAGTTGTTCCTTTCTTGGCTTTCTGCTACTTTGAGCTGAATTATTCAATGTCTTCCCGCTCCTTAGTTGAACAGCTTGACATTCTTCTGTTATCTGTTTAGATAGCTGCTGTCTTGTCTGATTCAATTGTGCTTTCATATTCTTGTTAGCATTTTTAGTGTCTTGGAGCATCTCTTTAAATTTTGCTAATTGTTTTGTCATTAGGAGTAATTGCTGATTACGTTCAACAATCTGTTCTTGAGGATTAGGATTAGTAGTTACTGCCCTAGCCTCTTCTTTTATGGAGGACTCACTGCTTGAGTACAAATGTTGATTTCTAGCAACCGTATCTATGAGCTCTTGAGCCTCTTCAATCGTCTTTCTCATGTGTATAGATCCACCAGCTGAGTGGTCTAGAGACATCTGGGCTCTCTCTGTAAGCCCGTAATAAAAGATGTCTAGCTGCACCCACTCTGAAAGTATTTCGGAGGGGCATTTTCTTAGCATCCCTCTGTACCTCTTTCCAGCATTATAAAGGGATTCATTATCCTCTTGTTTAAAGCCCTGGATGTCCAGCCTTAGCTGTGTCATCCTCTTTAGAGGGAAAAATTGATTTAGGAATTTGTCTGATAATTGTTTCCATGTTCTTATGCTTGCTGTGGATTGGTTATTTAACCATCTTTTAGCTTGATCCTTTACAGCAAATGGAAACAGTATTAATCTGTAGACATCTTGATCTACATCCTTATCATATACGGTGTCAGCAATTTGTAAAAACTGTGCCAGAAACTCAGTAGGTTATTCCTGTGGAAGACCGGAATACTGGCAATTTTGCTGCACCATGATAATGAGCTGAGGGTTTAGCTCAAAACTGCTGGCTCTAATAGGAGGTATACAGATACTACTTCCGTATGAAGCAGTAGTGGGGTTAGCATATGACCCCAGAGTCCTTCTGGACTATTCATTTCCACTTAAGTCCATGATGGAGAAAGAGAGATGATGTGGATAAAAAAATTTATTCTTTTATTATTATTATTATTTTTTGAAAACTGAAATTAAAATAACATAAAATAAAATAAAATAATTGAAAAATTGAATATAAATTCGAAAATTAGAAGAAAATGAAATAAAAGTAATTTGAAAACTAAATTAATTAATTAATTAATTAAAAAGATTTTGGAAAAAGAATGCTTAGTTAATTTCGAAATATGAAAGAGAAAAGTAGTTAGGTGATTTTTTTGAAAAAGATTTTGAAATTAGCAATCAAAAAGACATGATTGAAAATTATTTTAAAAAAGATATGATTGAGAAGATATGATTGCAATTTATTAAAAAAAAAGATATGATTGAAGAAATTAAAAAGATTTGATTTTTGAAAAAGATTTGAAAAGATCAATTTTTGAAATTAGAATTTTGACTTAACTAAAAAAAAGATATGATTTTGAAAATCTATGACTAATTTAATGCAAAATTTCGAAATTTATGAGTAAAATAAGGAAAAGATATTTTTTTTAATTTTTAAATTTTAATGAGGAAAGAGAAAAATAACAAAATGACACTAAACTTAGAAATTTTAGATCAAAACAAAGAGAACAAACAAGAAAACTTTGAATGTCAAGATGAACACGAAGAACACTTTGAAGATCAAGATGAACACTAAGGATAAATTTTTGAAAAATTTTTAAGTAAATAAAAGCACAAGGAACACCAAATTTAAAATTTTTAGAAAATCAAACACAAATTTTCAAAAATTAAAAGGAAAACACAAAGAAGACACCAAACTTAGAATTTTTAAAGATCAAGAAAGAACTAAGAACATGCAAATTCGAAAAATTGAAAGAAAATAAAAGCATGCAATTGACACCAAACTTAAAATATGAAACTAAACTCAAATAAAAGAGTCAAATTTAGTGACTCTAAACCAACAAAGATAAATTATTCCTAATCTAAGCAACAAGATAAACCGTCAGTTCTCCAAACTCGAACAGTCCCCGGCAACGGCGCCAAAAACTTGGTGCACGAAATTACAATCACACTTTTGCAATTCCGCACAACTAACCAGCAAGTGCACTGGGTCGTCCAAGTAATACCTTACGTGAGTAAGGGTCGATCCCACGGAGATTGTCGGCTTGAAGCAAGCTATGGTTATCTTATGATTCTTAGTCAGGATATCAGTAATGATTCTTAGTTTTAATTATAAAAAGTAAAAGAACATGAAATAAATACTTGTTATCCAGTAATGGAAAACAGGTTGAGGTTTTGGAGATGCTCTGTCTTCTGAATCTCTGCTTTCCTACTGTCTTCTTCTTCACACACGCAAGGCTCCTTCCATGGCAAGCTGTATGTTGGTGGATCACCGTTATCAATGGCTACCATCTGTCCTCTCAGTGAAAATAGTCCAAATGTGCTGTCACCACACGGCTAATCATCTGTCGGTTCTCACTCATGTTGGAATAGGATCCATTGATCCTTTTGCATCTGTCACTACGCCCAGCACTCGTGAGTTTGAAGCTCGTCACAGTCATCCCTTCCTAGATCCTACTCGGAATACCACAGACATGGTTTAGACTTTCCGGATCTCAGGAATGGCCGCCAATAATTCTAGCCTATACCACGAAGGTTCTAATCTTAGATTAGAAACCCAAGAGATATGCACTCAAGCTATTGTAGATAGAACGGAGGTGGTTGTCAGGCACGCGTTCATAGGTGAGAATAATAATGAGTGTCACGGATCATCACATTCATCAGGTTGAAGTGTGAGTGAATATCTTAGAATAAAAACAAGTGTGATAGAATGGAAAACAGTAGTAATTGCATTAATTCATCGAGACACAGCAGAGCTCCTCCCCCCAACGATGGAGTTTAGAGAATACAATATGAAACGTGTAAAGTGTCATGAGGTACCAAAATGAATCACTAAAAGTGGTTTTTTATTATAATAAACTTGTGACCTAGGTTTACAGAAATGAGTAATTAATGCAGAAATCCACTTCCGGGCCCACTTGGTGTGTGCTTGGGCTGAGAATTGAAGCTTTCACATGTAGAGACTTTTCTTGGAGTTAAACGCCAGCTTGGGTGCCAGTTTGGGCGTTTAACTCCAGCTTTTATGCCAGTTCTGGCGTTTTGACGCCATAATTTTTATGCTGACTTGAAACGCCAGTTTGGGCCATCAAATCTCAGACAATGTATGGAATATTATATATTGCTGGAAAGCCCATGATGTCTAATTTTCAACGCACTTGAGAGCGCGCCAATTGGGCTTCTGTAGCTCCAGAAAATCTACTTCGAGTGCAGGGAGGTCAGAATCCAACAGCATCTGCAGTCCTTTTTCAGCCTCTGAATCAGATTTTCTCTCAGATCCCTCAATTTCAACCAGAAAATACCTGAAATTACAGAAAAACACACAAACTCATAGTAAAGTACAGAAATGTGATTTTTATTTAAAAACTAATAAAAATATAATAAAAACTAACTAAAACATACTAAAAACTACCTAAAAACAATGCCAAAAAGCGTATAAATTATCCGCTCATCACGCACGCGTCGTTTGTGTGCGCAACTGAACAGAGAGTTGCACGAGAGACGGGCGGGAGGGGTGCATGGTGCACAAGCCATGCCACGCGTACGCGAACCTCACGCGGACGCGTCCCCTGCAGAAAAGTTCAACCCACGCGTAAGCGTCAGCGACGCGCACGCGTGGGATGAAAATCGGCGTAAAAGGTGAATTGGACAGAAAGTTGTGCGGCCACTGTGCTGGAAGCGTGCGAATCATCACGCGTACGCGTGACCGATGCTCCCGTGTCGTTGTTCGATTTTTTTTATCCATGCGTAAGCGTGGGCGACGCTTACGTGTCGCATGACTGTCTCTGTTTTCACGCGTGCGCGTGATGCCCGCGCACGCGTCGCGTCCCGTTTTTTAATTTCCTTCTCCTTTCTTCTCTCTTTTCTCCTTCTTTCTCCCTCTTTTCTTACTTTCTTTTTCTTCGTTTATTTACCTTCTCATCCTTCTTCACTTTCATTCCATTTTACTTAATTTATTTGCATACTTTCATTCATTGCATTTTAATTTTCTGCATATTTTTATTTTCTTTTCTAAATTTTTTATTTTTTTATTGGTGTTAAATTTTCTTATTCAATCATTGCATCTGTTCTGGTATAATTTTGGTTCTTAGTGACTTCTTTTCCACTGTTGGGTAATATTATTTAAGTCAATGTTGATCTTTTCTAATACTTGTATTCCTTTGCATTGACATGCACTTACACTATCTTTCATTACCCACACTCTCACCCCCATTTGTTGAAATTTTTGCACTATTGATATGTCATTTGCTTCTCCTATTTTCTCACTTGCATGTTGTAGCTACCATGTAATTGAGACCCTCATTATTTGGCATTCAGCCACCCATATTTTATCTGTTTTCTATCTTTATTTCTGGGTTACTTTTCTTCTTTTTCCTCTTCTTTTAGGATGGCCACCGAGGAAGGGAAACGGAAAACTTTTACATGGGGTGATAAACAAGTTCCTACGCACAATCTTTGGAGAAAAACATTAGTGTAGCAACCTGTCCACTTGCACATCTTAGCATGCACCGAAGACGGTGCAATCTTTAAGTGTGGGGAGGTCGATACCGACTTCCTTGGGTTAGTTAATTTCTTCTCAACACCAATATTTTATTTTCCTAATTTAATTGTTGCATTTGTATGTTTAATTGCATGTTTGTTTGATTTTGTGCATTTAGCTACTACTTGGTTGAAGTAATAAATTTCTTTTCAAGACTCTATTTTATAATATTTCTCTAATTTAAATTGAAAAATTTGTGTTAAACTTGTTTGAAGACTATAAATTGGAACATGAATTGTAGCTAAGAAAACACAACCTGTGAGATTTGAGCTTAATTACATGGTTACACTATTTGACCATAACATTTTATTCCTGTGTGTTTCTTCACTATGATTGCAGACTTTACTTTTGTTTCATTCTATATGTCTGATGTTTAGTGTGTTTACATGCTTGCATATAATTGAGGCCATTATTTGCTATTACCTCACTTATCCCAAATAGCCTACCCTTTCAATCACCTTTGTTAGCCACCTTGAGCCTTTTAATCCCCATTTGTTCTATATTTTACCACATCACTAGCCTTAAGCAGAAAAACAAGTAATTACCTGACTTGAATCTTTGGTTAGCTTAAGATAGAGATTGTGTATCAATTAAGTGTGGAGAAACTGTGGGAACATGGGTTAATAGGGAATGTGTTATGTTTCTAGTTTATTAGAAATTTGGGTACTTACTCATGTGAAACCAGAAAAATTAAAAATCCATGTGCATTGATATGTTATGTTTACTTTTATATTTCAAAAAAAAAAAGAAAAAGAGAAAAAAGAAATATATATATATATATAATAAATAAATAAATAAATAAATAAATAAATAAATAAGGGGAAAAAATTACCCCAATGTTAAGTTTAATAAAAGATCAATGCATATGTGATAAAATTAAAGAAAAGTCGATGCATGAGTATGAGATACAAAAGCGGGAATTTTGGGTAGCTAGACATGAATTTAGAGTTACATAGAGTGTATGTGTGTTAGGTAAAAGCTTAGGTTAGTCAAAGATTTATACTATAGCTCACTTGGCCATACATATATCCTCACCCTGACCTTAGCCCCATTACAACCTTGAAAAGACCTCATGATGTTTGCATTGATATACTAAATTTTTGTTGATTAGCTAGATGAAGAACAAAGTTTAGAAAGCATGATTAGAGAAGAGTAGAGTGATTGACCTTAGACACTTGAGAGATTAGAGTGCATATACACTTCCTGTGAGGGTTCAATGCTTAATTCTATGTTCCCTGCTTTCATGAGCTACCTTCTTACAAGTTTACTTGTCTTTTATTGTGTTATGTGAATTAGTGGAATCTGATTTATGTTTGTCTTGGAGAATTTATTTACTTTTAATCAAGTAGGTAGAAGTATTTTTGCATTTAGTTGCATTCATATAGATAGGTAGCATTTCATAAGTTTTACCATTCCTCTTAACTCTCTTAAAGCTTCTCTTGAGATTAGCATGAGGACATGATAATATTTAAGTGTGGTGAGATTGATAAACCACTATTTTATGGTTTATCTTGTGCTCAATTGAATGGTTTTTATCAAGTCTTTGCACACTTATTCATTCTAATTGCATGGTTTTATATTTTCCTTCCTAAATTCTGTGCTATGATTGAAAACATGCTTTTTTGTCCTTAATTTGCTAATTTTAATCCTCTCCTATTACCATTTGATGCCTTGTTATATGTGTTAAGTGATTTCAGGGTTTATAGAAAAGGAATGGCTTAGAGGATGGAAAGGAAGCATGCAAAAGTGGAATGAATACAAGAAATTGAAGGAATTGCTAAAGCTGTCTAGCCTGACCTCTTCGTACTAAAACGACAATAACTTGAGCTACAAAAATCCAAATGAGGCGGTTCTAGTTGCGTTGGAAAGCTAACATCTAGGGCTTCGAAACGATATATAATTTACCATAGTTGCACGCTGTTAGGCAACGCGCACGCGTGGATGACGCGTACACGTGACCTGGAGAAAATTCAAACATTTGACAGAGCCGCGTGCTGGACGTATCAGAAATCGCTGGGGGTGATTTCTGGGCTGTTTTTGACCCAGTTTTCGGCTCAGAAAATACAGATTAGAGGCTACAGAGTGGGGGAATGCATCCATTCATTGAGACAACTTCTCATAATTCACAATTTTAGGTTTTAAATGTAGTTTCTAGAGAGAGAGGTTCTCTCCTCTCTCTTAGGTTTAAGGATTAGGATTTCTCTTAGTTTTAGGATTACTTCTTCTTAATTCCAGGTTTAATGTTCCTTTAATTTATGTTTCTCTTCTACTTTTATTTATTCCAACACTTTGGTTTCTCTATTTCTCTTGTTAATTACTTATTTTCCCAATTTGGGTTATGAACTCTTCATGTTAGATTTGAATTTCTATTTAATGCAATTTGAGGTATTCCAGATTTATGATTTTAATTTAGCTTTTTACATTCTTGGCTTGAATTGATTAATTGGTGACACTTGAGTTATCAAACTCCTTGTTGATTGATAATTGGAATTTGCTAGTTGATTTGGATCCCTCTAAAGCTAGTCTTTCCTTAGGAGTTGACTAGGACTTGAGGAATCAAATTAATTAGTCCACTTGAATTTCCTTTATTTAGTAAGGGTTAACTAAGTGGGAGTAATGAACAATTCTCATCACAATTGATAAGGATGACTAGGATAGGATTTCCAATTCTCATACCTTGCTAAGAGCTTTATTAGTTATTACTTTAATTCTTGCAATTTACTTTTCCTATTCATTATTCAAAAACCCCAAAAAGATAACCTTTCCATAACCAATAATAAATCATACTTCCCTGCAATTCCTTGAGAGATGACCCAAGGTTTAAATACTTCGGTTATCAATTTTATTAGGGGTTAGTTACTTGTGACAACCAAATTTTTGTACGAAAGGATTCTTTATTGGTTTAGAAACTATACTAGCAACGAGAACTTATTTGTGAAATTTTTTACTAGCAAAAATCCATTCGTCAGTTGTCTATAAGCTTGAGGCTCCTCTCACCTTTGATTGTCCCATCCTTGATGCATGTTCTCATTGTAGCTTCCATTCCCTACAACATAATTTGAACTAAACTCATAGCCAAAGAGATGAGAATTCATATTCGGAATAGAAAATAAAAACAAATACTAACAAGAAATAATGAAAATTAACTCCTAAAACTAGCAACAACTAACAAAGAAACAAAAAGCAAACATATTCACAATATTCACAATAACGAATAATAAGGCACACATTTGCAATTCCGCGGCAACGGTACCAAAAACTTGACGGAGGAAAAATGTCGGTAAAGTATTTTTCAATAAAATTGCATTGCAAGTATAGATCTAAACCGACAATTAAACCTCAATCAATGTTTAATTTGTTTGTCACTTAAGCAAACCCAATAAAATTAACCGAAGTATTTAAACTTTGGGTCGTCTCTCAGAAGAATTGCAGGAAAGTGCAGTTTATTATTGGCTATGAGGTATATTTTGGGGTTTTTGTAATAAGCAACAAGAAAGTAAAATGGCAAGAAAATAAACTAATAACTAAGAAAGCTCTTAGCAAGGAAAGAGAATTAGAAGTCCTATCCTCATTATCATCGTCAATTGTGATGGTAAATGTAAATTGCCTTCACTTAGTTAACCTCTAACCAATGAAGGAAAGTCAAGTGCATACAATCAACTTGAGTTCACAAGTCCTAGTCAACTCATAGTGAGAGACTAGATTTAGTGAAATTCAAGCTAATCGACAATCTTCAATTACCAATTAACAAGAGACATTGACAATTCAAGAGTCTCCAAATCATCAACCCAAGCCAAGAACACAAAAATCTATTTTAAAATCCGACCAAGCATTTTATCAAACACTTGGAAGGCACAAAATAAAAACATGAAAAACTAATAAGAGATAGTAAAACCGAAGATTAATAATTGCAAGAAAATAATAACACAAATTAAAGAAAGCATTAATAACATGAAAATATAAATTGCACTAATAAAGATCAAGAGTAACAAGAGTGCATAACATAAAGGAAACAAAGTGAAGAAAATAACAAGTAGAATTAAAGGACAAAGGTGCAGGAACAATAGGTTGTAAGGAAATGTAAATGAAAATAAGAATTAAATCTAAATCTAAGAAGAAATTGAAAGAAGAAACCCTAACTTCTCTCTCTAGAATTCTATATCTAAAACTTAAAGTGTGTAAAAGTGAATGAATGATTCGAATGATGCCTTCCAGCTCCACTCTGCAGCCTCTTGTCTTTATTTTTGGGCCTGAAACTGGGTTAAAAGCAGCTCAGAAATCACCCCCAGCGAATGCCCTTTACTGAGGCATGTGACATTCGCCACGCGTACACTTCAGTCACGCGTATGCGTTATTTTAACTTTGCACTAACCACGCGTAGGTGTCAGCCATGCGTGCGCGTTATTTGGACCATGGCTTGGTCACGCGTACGCATCATCCATGCGTACGCATCGAGACCAGCTTCTCAAATCTCCAAGTTCTTGTGTTCCTTCCACTTTTGCATGCTTCCTTTCCATCCTCTAAGTCATTCCTGCCCTATAAACCCTGAAAACACTTAACACACATATCACGGCATCGAATGGAAAAGAGAGGATTAAAAATTAGCGATTTTAAGGCCTAAGAAGCATGTTTTCCATCATAGCACAAAATTAGGAAGGAAACTTAAAAACATGCAATTTACATGAATAAGTGGGAGAATAATTGACAAAATCCACTCAATTCAATCCAAAATATACCATAAAATAGTGGTTTATCAAGTGTCACGACAGTTCTCAAGCTCATACAGTAGTACATATAGAAGGAATGCTAATACTAGAAGCCTGATGTAGAAATATACCCCAAAGACATAGAAACAGAGATACCATGCGTGAAACATTCTTCACGATAACAAAACGCGAAAAAGCACAATATGCAACACAGGACATGATATAATAATATATAAGATATATATATATGTGTGTGTGTGTGTGTGTAAACTCTAGTCGTAGCCCGTGGAGTTTTGGCCGACTAGCTACAAATAGACAATACAGTGTTTTTAAGTTAAAACAGCTTATACAACTTATCTCTCAAGTAAGCCTCTACGGCAATAAAGTATAAAATACAAAAGGTTAGAGAATAACTACAACAAAAGTAAAGTAAAATAAAACATAAGAAAGATCATCCTCCGCTCTGTCACCATATCCTCAAACTCACTGATGTGGGTTGCGACCTGCATCTAAAAAACAACAACAACATATGGTATGAGAACCAGAGGTTCTTTGTATGGTAACAGTGCCCAATATGTAGGATATAAGGTTCTGGGACACCAAAGGCAATCCTAGAACTTTACATAAAAAACAAATATTCAAGCCTTAGCAAATATAAATAACTTAAACCATAAACCATAAACAGGGTTATCTAAACTTAGGAAATTTTCTAACTAATACCAAACACACTGCTGTATCCCATAGCCTTCGTCAACCTAACCTCCTTGTGATCCCATCGCCACTGCCTACCTAATCTCCTCAGCACCAGACAATCACGGATAATGCATGCAAGTAAAATACAAGTAATATACATGTACAGGAAGTAAAACAAGTAGCAAGTAAGCATATTATACATTTAAATAAAAGATGCAATAAGGCAAAGCAAACAAAACACATAGAAGATGCAGATGATAAATGCCTGTCCTATTGGCTCGTGATATCACTTGTCAGTCCATATTTTCCAACCCGACACATCCTTTCGAATGTCGCCTTTCTACCACATCTGACGATATAGCGCCAGGCACGCTTGTGTTCCGAGGTTATAGTGCCTGGCACACTATTGTTTCCAAGGATATAGTGTCTGGCACACTTGCATGCTCCGAGGATATAGTGCCTGGCACACTATTGTGGCAGAGAAGGAAAGCAACAACAACATCTGTCTCATCATAAATCATTCCAGGGATACAGTGCCCGACACACTATCATTCCAAGGATATATTGCCTGGCACACTATCTTTCAATATCCATCAAGCTCATCATTCCTTTCCAAATTTTTAACTCTTCATAACCATCATCAGTTTTAATTTCACCAATTATCATCCACTCACAAGTTCTCAAAGCTATCACCAAAAAGCACTTTACTAGTTCACCCACAGCTTCAGAAGCCTAAGTCTCCATCTTCTAAACTCATATAGAATTCCACCAATCTCAATCACAAACCCATTCTTACTAGTCTTAAGGTCTAATTACTAGATAGTACTCTTAAACAGCAAATAAAAGAAGTTTAGAAAGGTAGAGAACCCTTGAAAATGAAGAAAAATAATTTTTTAGCAAAATAGGAGTCTCGTGTACTGATGAGCGAATATTTTATATGCTTTTTGGCATCACTTTCATATAGTTTTTAGTAGTTTTTGTTTAGTTTTTATTAAGTTTTTATAGGTTTTAGTGTTAAATTCACATTTTTGGATTCTACTATGATTTTTTGTATTTTTGGACAATTTCGGGTATTTTCTAGATGAAATTGAGGAGCTGGAGCAGAAGTCTGATTTAGAGACAGAGAAAGCACTGCAGATGCTGTCCAAATCTGACCTGCCTGCATTTGGAAGGGCTTTTCTATAGCTACAGAAGACCAAATGGAGCGATCTTAACGGCTATAGAAAGATGACTTCCAGATCTTTCCAGAAATATATAATAGTCCATACTTTGCTTCAGATTAAAAGGCCCAAAACTGGCGTCCAACGCCAGCTACCTGCCCCCTTCCAGGCGTCCAACACCCAAAGAGCAGAGACTAATGTACAAATGCCCAGAGAGGACCCCCTAGCTAGCGTTCCATGCCCAAAGAGCCTTATAGCACGTGGATCTCATCAAAGCTCAACCCAAACACTCATCAAGTGGGCCCCAGAAGTAGATTTTAGCACTAAATAGACTGTTTTACCCTTACTAGTCATCTGTTTAGTATTTAAAGTAGAAGATCACACTTTGTTAAGGATCTTCGCCCATCATACACGTTCACCATTGTATTTTACTTTAGTATGAGTTTCTAAACCTCCTATGTTGAGCGGAAGAGCCCTGCTGAGTCCCATGAATTATTAAAAGTACTATTATTTCTCTTCGATCCGTGTTTGACTAATTCTAAGATGTATATTCGTACTTCATCGTTGTGAATAGGATGATCTAACCAATTAGCTCTATTCATCACATTAAGACAAACGTGCCTGACAAACACTCGTGTCTACTTGGGTCAGAATGCGTCTTTCACCAGACAAGGTCCACCAACAGCTTGAGTATACATCTCTCAAACGGCTAATCCACGACTTCGTTGGGGACTTCTTGATAAACCCCATTTGTAGGGTTTATCTTGTGTTGAATTTATAGGGTTTTATCATCTTTTATCCACATTTATCCAATGAAATAGCATGGTTTTATAACTTCTCCTTTAATTGTGCTTAAGAGTGAAAACATGCTTTTAAGACTTAAAATAGCTAAATTTAATTCACCTTGATTCCATTAGATGCCTTGATATGTTTATTAAGTGATTTCAGATTTAGGAGGCAAAGATTGGATCAAGGGAATGAAGGAAAAGCATGTAAAAATGGAGAACTCATGAAGAAATGAAGGAATCGCAAAAGTTGTCAAGCCGACCTCTTTGCACTTAATCGACCATAACTTGAGCTACATAGGTCCAAATGATGCGGTTCTAGTTGCGTTGGAAAGCTAACATCCGGGGCTTCGAAATGATAGAAGATTTTTCATGTTTTCATCGCGGATAGGAGCACGCATGCGCACTGTACATGTACATGCTGATTTACACGTGATTCATTAAATGCAAATTCGTGGCCAGCGAATTCTAAAGCATTTTGGGCCCAATCTAACTCATTTCTGATGCTATTTAACCCAAAGATTGAAAAGGGATGAGACATCTAGTCATTAGTTTAGTTTTATTTTAGTTTTACCATGCTTTAGTTAGTTTCTAGAGAGAGAAGCTCTCTCTTCTCTCTAGAATTAGGAGTAGGTTAGATCTAGATTAGGAATTCTTAGATCTAGGTTAATTTCATGCTTAGATTTACTTTTCCTTTATAAATTCTTCTTCTTCTACTTCTCCTCTCTCTATTTTTTCATTTTATTCTTGTAATGCTTTACTTTTATGTTGATGCACTTTTGTTCTTTTATTTCTCTTTAATGCAATTTATGTTTTCATGTTCTTTTATTGTTCATTTGATATTTTGTTGTTTAATTCCTTGTAATTGAGTAGCGTAGATTTACATTCCTTGCAATTTTACTATACTTTCCTTTTATGCCTTCCAAGTGTTTGATAAAATGCTTGGTTAGATTTTAGAGTAGAATTTTATGTTCTTGGCTTGGGAAGGTAACTTAGGAACTCTTGAGTCACTAATGTCCAAGTGATTGACGATTGGGAGCCATTAACTCTAGATATCACTAATTGATTTGGTGGAGAACTAGGACTTATGGACTTGGATTGATATAGCTCACTTGACTTTCCTCTACTATTAGTTAGGGGTTGACTTAGTGGGATTGATCCTTGCTAATTCTCATGTTGTGGTTAGTGATAAGGATAGAGATCCTTGACCGCCAACCTTTGCCAAGACCTTTTTAGTTGTTAGTTTACTTTTCATTGCCATTTACATTTCATGTCTCTTATCCCAAAAACCCCAAAACATACCTCATAACCAATAACAAGAACATTTTATTGCAATTCCTAGGGAGAACGACTCGAGGTTTAAATACTTCGGTTTATAGATTTTAGGGGGTTTGTACTTGTGACAACCAAATTTTTGTATGAAAGGATTATTGTTGGTTTAGAAACTATACTTTACAACGAGACTTCATTTGTGAAATTCTAAACCACACAAAATTCCTCTCATCACTTCTCGAGACATCAGTTCAGCTGATTTCTGAGTGGATTAGGGTCTCTGTGGTAGAGGCTAGAACCCAAAGATACAACATTCTCTGATCCGGAAGATCCAACCTTGTCTGTGGCATTTTGAGTAGGATCATAAAGGAGAATGGACTGTACGCGCTTGATAAACTCTTATTTTATGATTTATATTGTGTTTAATTGAGTGGTTTTATCAAATCTTTACCCACTTATTCATATGATTAGCATGTATTTACAATTCCTTCCCAAAATTGTTTATGATTGAAAACTTGCTTCCTAGAGACTTTTAATTATGTATTTTAATTCTCCTTTATCCTATTCGATACTGTGATCCGTGTGTTAAGTGTTTCAGGCTTCATAGGGCATGAATGACTTGGAAATTGGAGAGGAGACTTGCAAAAATGGAAAGAACACAAGAAACTAAGGAGATGACCAGCGAGCAATGACGCGAGCGCATGGCCCACGCGAACACGCGAAATGGAGAAGTCGCAGTGACGCGAACGCGTGCCTGACGCAAACGCGTGGATTGGAGTATGCACGAATGATGCGAACGCGTGAACGACGCGAACGCGTGACAAGAAAAATTGCTAAATGACGCGAACGCGTGGATGACGCGTACACGTGACCTGCGCGATTTGCAAAAAGAACAGAATACGTTGGGGACGATTTTGGGCTGCATTTTGACCTAGTTTTCGGCCCAGAAACATAGACTAAAGCTAGGGAACGTACAGAAACTCAAGAGAGAGACCGATAGGCATACACACAGATTCAGATTCATCACATTAGGATTACTTTAGTTTTAGTTCTGAATTTGGATTAGTGTCACATTGATAGTTTATGCTTTTGCTTTGGATTTTGGATGCTGAAGAGCCATTACCTCCGTGAAGACACTACTTTAGTTTGTTCCTTTATCCTTTACTCCTTTCAGTTGATTATTAACTCTATTCAATTAAGTATGTTACATTTTGAGTTTATTAATATACAGAGTTATTTTTATTTTTAATTAATTTTAATTCTTTCTATTTTATTTTATTTGATTATGTCTTCTTATACTTTTATGATTATTAATTCCATGTCAATAGAGTAGATTCTCCACTTGACATGGGGTTGATTAAGAGGAGACACTTGAGTTGGAATGCTCAAGTGCCTAGTTAAATTGGACGTTGTTGGCTAATTCTGTATCTGCTAACACTGGACCTTCCCAAGGGAGAGGACTAGGATTTGTGGGTAAGAGTTGGTTTAATCACTAAACTTTCCTTTATTCAGTAAGGGTTAACCTAGTGAGAACAACAACCTCTTTACACTACGCTTGAGAAGATTCCAACAAGGATGGAACTTCCACTTAATTATTCCCCTAGTCAAGACCTTTTATTTGGAATATCAATAATTATTCTTAGTTTATTTTTATTGCTTTAATTCTCAATTAATTTAGTTATTCATTATCAAACTCAAACTTTCTGGAAATTTTCTGATTAATAAATTGGCACCCTTTCCTGCAACTCGTTGGTAGACGATCTGGGACTCATACTCCCAGTATTTTTATTTCTAAAACTTGTGACAACTCTTTTTAAATTGGTGAGGCAGATCTTAGCTGGTTAAGAGCTATACGTGCAACGCTATTCTCTTATTTGAAATCTCTTAATTGGTTGACTTCTGCCACGCACCAGCGCTTCACCCTCAGGGTAGAGATGGATCCGCACTAAACCTGGGGTTCAGATTTAGAGGAGTATTGGCAGCTTCTCAAACCAGGGTCAATCACATACAGCCTGTCATTGAAGAAATCACTCACAAGCAAGGAGAGCAGTAGTACCAGAGTTAATTCAGAAAGACAAAGCAACTCCAACTCTCAACTCTATGCCTATCCTTATTCCTACTTAACATCCAAATATTTGATATAACAGGTACTTATACAAAGTTCTACCCAATGACCTTCTGATTCCGCCTGACTAAGACCTGCAAGATAACCATAGCTTGTTTCAAACCACAATCCTCGTGGGATCGACCCTGACTCGCTTAGGTATTACTTGGACGACCTAGTGCACTTGCTGGTACAACAGTTGTACGGAAGTGTGGGGTTTCTGTACACGCTATCACGTATGCAAGCCTCTGTCCTGCGTACGCATGCATGAAAAAGAGGATGGTCGTGTACGCAACCCCTGCTCGTGGATGCGAGTGTCCCAACCCGAATGGAATGCTCGCATCGCGTGTTAAATGTCCGCGTACACAAAGGTAAACATTTTCATGTTCACATACGCATGCAATGCCCGAGTACGCGAGATGCCCAGGCAGTGATGAATGCTCACGTTGTGTGCACTGTGTCGCGTACGCTGCAGAAAATCAAATTTTCATACCGAACTTCAAACGTTCATAACTTCCTCTACAAAACTCTATTTTTCTCAAACTTTATATTATTTTAAGGTTCTCAAAGTCATCTTTAATTTAAAACAAATATCATTAAATTTCAAGATCCGAGGCTCATGTTATGATCCGCAAAATTTCGTCAAAAATAAGGTTTTACCAAATTCATCAAAATTCTCTAGTTTCCAAAACTTCAAATCCAGACCTAAACAAACACACCCAAAACCAACACACAACCTCATACCAACATTTCTCAACCATTTATCAATCATATAGCTATCAAAACCATTTGACGATTCCAAATTCAACCTAAACCACCCAAAAATTCATAAATTTCCACCCGTAATAAACTATACAACATCCAATCCCTTCAATACTTATCAATCCAAACATTAATTTATCAACAATATCAAGTCTCAAAATCCTCATCATTTAGCAACCATATCAATGTTCACCACAACAACTCAATATCAAAAGAACACTTCATATAATTCATACAATTCATCATCAGTAATACTCAACATCAAACATCAACAACACCATCACAATCCATCAGTTCATTGCAATCATCATAATCATCAATAATCATATTCTACCATATACAACTCCTTCAACCTTCATCCAAACCATCATCAAGCATAACATTTACATACAATTACTCATATAACTACATCATTCAATCCTATCATAAAGGTTGCTAGCCTAAGTGTCCAAAAATAGTACATATTACATAAAAAAATCGAAACCATACCTTAGCCAATTATCTTTCACGCACAAGACCACTTTACCACAAGCTTTCAAGCATTCACTCAACACCAAGAACACTATATATCATGAAAAACAACAAGAATCAAAGCTAGGGTTTATGACATACAACTAAACACAAGGCTTTAGTGATATCTTACCTTGCCCAATGATTTTTGGGGTAAAACCCACTACTCACCCAAGCTAGATTACACATAAACAACAAGAACACAAAGAAACTCAACAACCCAAAAGACATTTTCAAAAATGATATAGGGATAAGAAATTGGGAAGGGAAAATTGAGTTCCTTACCACTTTGTTTAGCTAGAAACAACGGCTCAACGAGAGCTTCGTGTGGCAGTAAACAGCTCGTCAAGCAGAGCACCGTAGCTCAAGTTATGGATAAAAGAAGGAGAGAGTGAATAGTGCTATTTTTCCTCTTCTCTCATAACCAACGCCCCTTTTCTTTGTGTGTGCTGAAAAATGAGCTAAAAGCTCATTAAATTGTGCCTTTATATGTTGGGTTTGGGCCCAACTTGGGCTTGGTCCAACCGCGTAGTATTTTTGCTTCGTTTGGCCCAACTTTGGGCCAAACCTTTAGAATAAGTATCCGGTTTGCTATTTCAAATGCTTTTCTAAGATTTTCTACTATTTTATTCTCTCTCACGCAGTATCGGACAGGCTTAGGCCAGTACTGCTGGCTAATCTACCGGTACACGTTTTTACGCAAAAATTTTCAGAAGAAAATATTTTCCTACTCAGAAAAATTCACTAAATTCGAATCTCACTTTTATATTAAAAAAATGTTTTTATATTTTCAAACCTATTCTGGGCAATTAAATTCTTCTATTCTACATAAGCAATTTTTCATGAAAACTCTAGTTCTTACTGAGATGTTACTGTTTTATGATGCTTGCTGGCGCTAAATGCCTGCTTGGCGTTTAGCACCCAAGAGGGTTGACGTGGCAGAAATTGGCGGATTAAGAAATTAATATAAGAGATACGTTGCAAGTACAGTTCTTAACCAACAAAAATTCGCTTATCAATTTGGAAGGGTTGTCACAAAAATTAGAATTAAAATACTGGGAGTATAAATCCCAGGTCGTCTCCCAGCGAGTTGCAGAAAGGTGTGCTATTTTATTAATCAGATGTTTTCAAAAATGGTTTTGAGTTTGATAAACAGAATATTAAATCAGAGAATTTATATAATTTAAATAAAAGTCTTGACCGGGAGTAGATTTGTCGGAAAGTCTATCCTTGTTGGAGTTCTCCCAAGATTAATTGATAATTGAAGGTTGTTCTGCTTAGTTATCCTTTACCAAGTAGAGGAAAGTCTAGCAAGTTGGAAGTCTGTTTCTATTCACAAGTTCTAATCCTTTCCTTTGGGAAGGATTAGTGTCAGTGATTAGAGGGTGATCCAACAATAAACCCAATTACAATTTTTCTCTTGAGCATTCCAACTCAAGGTTCTCCTTTCAATCAACTCCCAATCAAGTTATGGAATTACTCGCTCATTATGAATGTAAACTTCACAAAATAGGAAAGGGAAATAGAGGAAGACATGATGAATAATAATCAAAAGGATCAATAAAAAATAAAAATAGTTCCTGTATTAATAAATTCTAAAAATAATCCAATAGTAACTCTGAATAAATTAAGGATATGAAAGAGTAAGTGACTAGTAAGGAAAACAAACTAGAGTAATGAAGTCTTGGCGGAGGTAATAACTCTTCTCAATATCCCAATCCAAAAAGCAATAAAAACAAAATTCTAAGAACTATGAATGCGTAGAGAGAAAACCTAGAGGAAGAGTAAAGTCAGATCTAAAACTAAAAATTATGTGGAATGAATCTCTCCCTCTGGTTTCTGCATGTTCCCTGGCTCTAATCTGTTTTTTTGGGCCGAAAACTGGGTCAAAACATGGCCCAAAATCGCCCCCAGAGAATTCTGCAGATTCTGCAGATCGCGCACGTCACGCGATCGCGTCATCCAGCGTTTTGCCTTGCCACGCGTGCACGTCATCCACGGCTTCGCGTCACTTGTGTAGTTTCCAATTCACGCGTTCGCGTCAGGCACGCGAGCGCGTCACTCCGATTTCTCCATTTTGTTCGGTCGCGTGAGCCATGCATCCGCGTCGCTTCTCGCTGGTCATCTCCTTAATTTCTTGTGTTCCTTCCATTTTTGCAAGCCTCCTTTCCAATCTCCAAGTCATTCATTCCCTATAAAGCCTGAAACACTTAACACACAGATCACGGCATCGAATGGAATAAAGGAGAATTAAAATACATAATTAAAAGTCTCTAGGAAGTAAGTTTTTAACCATGGAGTAATTTTTGGAAGGAGTTGTAAATACATGCTAATCATATGAATAAGTGGGTAAAGATTTGATAAAACCACACAATTAAACACAATGTAGACCATAAAATAATGGTTATCAACCTCCCCACACTTAAACATTAGCATGTCCTCATGCTTAGTTGAAGGAGATAAAATAAATGAGTAGGAACATGTAAATCTCATGCAATGCAATGCAACTATATGATTCTTGTCTACTTGGTTAAAAGTAAGTAAGCTCTTCAAGACAATCACAAATCAAATTCCACTAATTCAATTCTTATACAGTAACAACAGATAAAAATGCAAGAAGGTAGCTCATGAAAGCAGGGAACATAGAATTTAAGCATTGAACCCTCACTGATGATATATGTACATTCTAGTCTCTCAAGTGTATAGGGTAATCGCTCTATTCTTCTCTAATCATGCTCTCTAATTTTTTTTTTGTTCTTCACCTAACCAATCAACAACATTTAATGTACCAATGCAAACATCATGAAGTCTTTTCAAGGTTGTAATGGGGCCAAGGCAAGGGTAAGGGTACATATATGGTTAAGTAAGCTTATAAATTGAATCTTTAATTAACCCAAGCTTTCACCTAACACACATATATATATATTCTATATAACTTAAATTTCATACATAGCTACCCAAAATTTCCCTTTCACATTCTATACTCATGTATCAACTTTTATTTTAATTTTATCATATATGCATTGATCCATGAATTTTAACTTAGCATTGGGGTAATTTTGTCCCCTTATTTATTTATTGAATATTTTTGTATTTTTTAAAAAAAAAATAAACATAGCTTATCAATGCACATGGATTCTTAATTCTTTTATGGTTTCATATGAGTAGGTACCCAAATTCCCATTATGTTATCATGACACATTCTCTTATTATCTTTTGTTCCCACGATCTTCCCATACTTAATTAACACACAATTCTATCTCAAGCTAACCAAAGATTCAATTGGGATATATAATTATTTTTCTGCTTAAGGCTAGTAATGTGGTAAAATACAGAACAAATGGGATTTAAAGGCTCAAAGTGGCTAACAAAGGTAACTTAAGGGGTAGGCTTAATTTGGATAAGTGAGCTAAACAAATAATGGCCTCAATCATATGCAAGCATATAAATATACTAAACATTGGACATATAGGATGAAACAAAATATAGATTACAATCAAAGAGAAGTAAACACACAAGAATAAAATAATTATGGTTAAATAATGTAACCATGTAACTAAGCTCAAATCTTACGGGTTGTGTGTTCTTAGCTTTTTAAACTATGTTCCAAATATAACTTCAAGCAAATTTAATATAAAAGTTTTGATTAAAATTAGTGAAATTTTGTTCTAAATAAAATAGGGTTTTAGAAGAAACTTATTATTTTTTCAATCAAGTAGAACATGCATGTAACTAACCTATTACTATGCAATTTATCCTATTCTACAAAAGAAAAACTAACTAAATATCCTATTTTATTGGTGTTAGGGAAGAGAAATTTCCTCCGGAAGTCAGGTACTGACCGACCTCCCCACACTTAAGGCTTTGCACCGTCCTTGGTGCCATCTGTTAGGAACAAAGGTGGGCTGGTAGTAGTATCTCCACAGTCGGGACCGTCATGGCTCCCTATGCTGGTAAATGAAGTGGAGTCCAGGGTGTCTGGATCTTTGTATTTTCCCATAAGTAGCTCCTTAAGGTATGTGAATCGGCGCTTGTTACGGCACTCTCTTAGCTTTGCTTTGTGGTCCTGTCGATCCAACCTTTCAAGTATCTGATGGAGCAGTTGAGTTGTTGTAGGTGCTTGTGGTGTTGAAGGAGGAATGTCTTCAGTCGGTTCAGTAGGCTCGCTTGTAGTGGTTGCTGGAGGTCTGAAATATTTTCCGTTAGGGACGTATTGATCATCCCGTGGGAGCATGGCTTTGGTGTCCCCAGCTCTATAGGAGACTCCGGCTGCTGAGACAAGATCTGAGACCAAGGCGGGAAAAGGTAAGTTGCCCGTAAGTTGTATGTGTCCCATGGCATTCCGGATGTGTCTTGGTAGGTTTAGAGGCTGGTCTGTAAGGATGCACCATAGTAGAACGGCCATGTCTGCAGTGAAGGAGGACTCATGAGTGCTCGAAAATACGTAATGGGACATAATATGTGCCCATACGCGAGCCTCCAAGGTAAGTGCAGATGCCGATACTCCCTTAGGATGGGAACGATGGTATCCATAAATCCATCTGCTGCCAGGTAGTGCGATAACTCTAAGAACGGCGTCCCAGTTAAATTGGTACGTCTAGCACTTGAGTGCGGCCTCTTGAAATGCGTCCAGGCCTTCTGGAGTAGGGGAAAGATCTAAAGCTCACTGAATTGCCTCTTCTGTAATGGGAACTTGCTTCTGACGGACATAGATAGACTGCAGGGTTGGCAGGTGAAAATTAGAGTAGAACTTGACTACCCAGGAAAGATTAACCTGCCGTGACTGTCTCCGTAGGAATCCCCATTATCGTCGCTCAATTCGCGGCTCAACAAGTTCAGCAATACGGGTCGGGAGGATAAGAAGGTATTCGTTGTTGTAACTCCTTTCTGCTAGTATGGGGAACATTTGCTCACAGTAGCGATTAGTAAATCGCGCAGTGTCCTTTGCTGGGAAGGCTTTCTCTTTTTCATCAATCTTTATAATCCTCTTAATTCTTTTTGTTGATTAATCCTGTTAGTCTCCTGTTACAAAAATAGGTGCCTTGATCGCTCACGATTGCTTGTGGTGTTCCAAAGCGACAAATGATATGGTTTCTAACAAAGGAAACAATAGTGTTAGCATCATCAGTGCGGGTAGGAATTGTTTTCACCCATTTAGAAACGTAATCTACAGCTAACAATATAAAAAAAATAATCATTAGAATTTGGAAATGGACCCATGAAGTCAATGCCCCAAATATCAAAAATTTCACAGAAAAGCATAATCTGTTGAGGCATCTCATCCCTCTTGGATATATTACCAAACCTTTGGTGTGGGGAACAAGATTTACATAATTCAGCAGCATCTTTAAAAAGAGTAGGCCACCAGAATCCACAGTCCAAAATTTTTCTAGCTGTTCTTTGAGGGCCAAAATGTCCTCCACTCTCAGATGAGTGGCAGGCCTCTAAAATGGACTGAAATTCTAATTGAGGCACATACCGTCTAATTACCTGGTCAGCGCCGCATCTCCATAAATATGGGTCATCCCATATATAATATTTGGACTCGCTTTTCAGCTTGTCTCTTTGATGCTTAGTAAAGTCTGGAGGAAAAGTGCGGCTAACTAGATAATTAGCTACAGGTGCATACCAAGGGACTACTTCAGATACTGTTTGCAGATTATCAAATGGGAAATTATCATCTATAGGAGTGGAGTCATCCCTAATGTGCTCAAGGCGACTCAAGTGGTCTGCCACTAGATTCTGGTTACCACTTTTGTCCTTAATTTCTAAATCAAATTTTTGTAGTAGCAGTATCCAACGTATAAGCCTTGGTTTGGACTCTTTTTTAGCTAATAAATACTTTAGAGCTGCGTGGTCTGAGTACACTACTACTTTAGCACCAAGTAAATAGGCTCAGAATTTTTCCAGAGCAAAAACAATAGCAAGAAGCTCTTTCTCAGTAGTAGTGTAATTAGACTGAGCGGCGTCTAAAGTCTTAGACGCATAAGCAATTACAAAAGGATTCTTACCTTCATGCTGAGCCAGCGCCGCTCCCACTGCATGGTTGGAGGCATCGCACATAATTTCAAATTGCTGGCTCCAGTCTGGTCCTCTCACAATTGGAGCTTGAGTCAAGGCGGTCTTTAGCTTATCAAACGCTTGTTTGCAATCCTCACTGAACTCGAACTCAATATCTTTATGCAGTAATCTGGATAAGGGTAGTGCTACCTTACTGAAGTCCTTAATGAATCTCCGGTAAAAACCTGCATGGCCAAGGAACGAACGGACTTCCCTTACAGAGGAGGGGTAAGGTAAACTAGAAATAACATCCACCTTTGCTAGATCTACAGAAACGCCAGTATTAGACACAACATGTCCTAGTACAATCCCTTGTTTTACCATAAAGTAACATTTTTCAAAATTCAATACAAGCTTTGTACTGACACATCTATCTAATACTTTAGATAAACTATCTAAGCAAAGGCTAAATGAATCACCATAAACGCTAAAATCATCCATAAAAATCTCCATATAGTTCTCAATAAGGTCAGAGAAAAGACTCATCATGCACCTTTGGAAAGTAGCTGGTGCATTGCATAAGCCAAAGGGCATTCTTTTATAAGCATAAGTTCCAAAAGGACATGTAAAATTAGTCTTTTCCTGATTTTCAGGAGCTATATGAATTTGAAAATAGCTTGTATAACCATCTAAAAAGCAATAATGGGATTTACCTGACAGGCGATCAAGTATCTGATCAATGAATGGCAAGGGGTAATAATCCTTGTGAGTGGCTTGGTTGAGACGCCTATAGTCAATGCAAACTCTCCATGAATTCTGCACTCTAGTTGTCAGAAGCTCTCCATGCTCATTTCTTACTGTTGTGATTCCAGACTTCTTGGGTACCACTTGTACTGGACTAACCCATTCGCTATCTGAGATGGGTTAAATGATATCTGCTTCAAGTAGCCTGGTCACTTCTTTCTTGACAACTTCTAAGATGGTGGGATTCAGTCTTCTCTGAGGTTGACGGATAGGCTTTTCTCCCTCTTTTAGGAATATTCTGTGCTCACAAACTTGAGGGTTGATGCCTACTATATCCGCTAGGCTCCATCCAATTGCTTTCTTGTGTTTCCTCAGCATACTGAGTAGCTATTCTTCTTGTTGGGAAGTGAGTTCCCTTGCAATGATAACTGGAAGCTTCTGCTTGTCCTCAAGGTAAGCATACTTGAGGTGTAGAGAGAGGGGTTTTAATTCTAATTTCTGCTCATGGTCAGGCTCTGGATTATCTGGAGCTGGTGATAATGGTGAAGTGCTCTCATTGTCCTCCGAGAATGTCCCCATACTTGGACCTTGCCCTATGTACTTCTCTTCTAATTCCTCCTGGTGAACTTCAGCCACGGTTTTATCTATGATATCACACTGGGAGATAGAATGATCATCCAGAGGGTGCTCCATAGCTCCATTTAAACTGAATTTCACTATTCTGCCATCTATTTCAAAAGAATAAGTTCCGGAAAATGCGTCCAGCTTGAACTTTGAAGTCTTCAGGAATGGTCTTCCAAGCAGGATTGATGACGGCCTTCTTGAGTCATTAGGGGGCATTTCCAGGATATAGAAGTCAATGGGAAATGTGAGCCCCTTAATGCTCACTAATACATCTTCAGCAATTTCAACCACTGTAATAATGCTTTTATCTGCTAACACAAAACGAGCTGCTGACCTTTTTAAGGGAGGGAGCCTCAAAGTATCATATATAGACAAAGGTATTATACTAACACACCCTCCTAAATCACACATGCAGTCAGAAAATATCACACCACCAATAGTACAATTAACCATACATGGACCTGGATCACTACACTTCTCAGGTATACCTCCCATTAAAGCAAATATAGAACTACCTAAAGGAATAGTTTCTAATTAATTAATTTTGTCTTTATGTATACATAAATCTTTTAGAAACTTTGCGTATTTAGGTACCTGCTGAATAACATCAAAAAGGGGAACAGTTACCTCAACCTTTTTGAATATTTCTACCATTTTGGGATCAAGTTCCATCTACTTCTGGGCTTTCTTGCAATTTGTGGAAATAGAATAGGAAGGGCATTTTCTGCAGCGTCTGCATCCTTTGGTGCTTCTTTCTGTGGTTGAGCTTCTTCTTCTTCAACCATGTCTTGTATGTCCCCTTCCTCTTTAGAATCTTCTACTTCAACCACCTCTTCAGCTGAGGCGTGTTCTGCTGGGATTGGCTCTTCCTAGTTCCTCTCTTGCAGTGTGGTTTCGGACCTTAGGGTGATGGCATTGATGCCACCATTTGGATTGGGTAAGGGTTAAGAAGGAATTCCATTGGAGCTTGCATGTTGAGTGTTTGAAGTATTGGATGATCCCAACTGAGAGATGAGAGCTTGTATAGTGGATGTTAGACCGTTAAGTGAACTTTCCATGTTCTTTTGTCCTTGCGCAATGGATTGAAACACCCGTCACTCGGAGAGGAATTAGATTGAGTGATCTGCAGAACTTGTTGTTGGTTGTGCTGTGCTCCTTGGGATTGCCTCAGGTGAGGTGATCTGTAAGGCTGGTTCTGGTTCTGCTGCCTGTTGTTGTTATTATTCCACCTCTGATTTCTTTGATTGTCTTTGCCTCCTCTGTTATTGTTGTCCCTCCAACCCTGGTTAGAATTATCTCTCCAACCTTGGTTGGAATTATCCTGCCATCCATGGTTGTAGCTGCCACCTTGATTGTATCCTTGATTGGAGCGGTCATAGAAGTTATGAGTGGCAGCCACAGTGTTGTCTTCCTGCTGGAGCTGTGGATATTCATCAGTATAATGGCTATAATCAGCACAGATTCCGCACACTCTCTGTGGGACTAACTGTTGGCTTTGCTGCGCTTGTTGTTGACTCAACTGCATCTGCTTCAATAAGTTGGTCATGTCACATATACTCTGAGTCAGAGCAGTGGTCTCTTTGCTAGAAGATACCTCTGCAACAGCTTTTGACCAGCTTTGTTTCTGCCTGTGATTTCGAGTAGATTCAGCTAAGTCGCTGATCAATTGCCATGCCTCATCAGTGGTCTTATACTTTTTCATAGACCCATTGCTAGCACTTTCCAATGTGGTCTTATCTTGAGGCCTCATGCCCTGTGTGACGTAGCCGAGCAACACTATCTTGTCAATCATATGGTGGGGGCATGCTTCCAGAAGATTGTTGAAGCGCTCCCAGTATTCGTAGAGAGTCTCGGATTTGTCCTGAACAATCATGGAAATGTCTTTCCTCAGTTTATCAGTAACTTCAACTGGAAAGAATTTTTCCAAAAATTCTCTTCTAAGCGTATCCCAGTCAGAAACAGTTGCTGCGGGTTGAGTGTAGTACCACTCTCTCGCTTTTCCCTCAAGAGAGAATGGGAAGGCTTTTTAAAAAAATAGAGGTTTCATCTTTACCATCATGCCTGACAGTAGAACAGGTTGCTTGGAAATATATAAGGTGCTTGATAGGCTCCTGAGCAGGTAAGCCATGAAACTTAGGCATCAAGTTGAGTAGTGCAGTCTTTATTTCAAAATCTGCAGCCACCGCTGGGTGATGCGCTTGAAACGGTTGCATTGTAAAATCAGAGGCTCCAGCCTCCTGGATAGTAACTCGCCTAGGTGCTGCTGATGGGAAAACTTTTGCGTGGTCTAGAAATTTGCGGATAAATCCTCATTGCAAGTATAGTTTCTAAACCTTCAAAAGTCCTTTCATACAAACGTTTTGGTTGTCACAAGTAACAAACCCCTAAATAAATTGATAACCGAAGTATTCAAACATCGGGTCGTCTTCTCAAGGAATTGCAGGGAGGTGTTCTTATTATTGGTTATGAGTCTTGTAAATTGGGGTTTTTGGAAAGAAGGAGCAAGTAATGTAAGATAACAAGTCATTAAAATAATAAATAACAAAGCTCTTGGCAAGGTATAAGAACTGGAAGTCCTATCCTGGTTATCCTTATCAATTGTAATGAGAATTGGATTTTTCTCCCACTTTGTTAACCTCTAACTATGAAGGTATGTTAAGTGGATGAATTAATTTTTATTCCTCAGGTCCTAGTCTTTCCTTGGAAAAGGCTAGAGTTATTAGAACTCGAATTAATTCTTGAAAAATTCCAATTTTCAATCAACAATGAGTTTGATAACTCAAGTATCTCCAATGACTCAACCAAAGCCAAAGGGGAAAAATTCAAATTATTTATATAATAAATAAAAGAAAGCAATCATAATTCTGAAATACCTCAATTAGCACTAATAAAGATATCAAATGTAACATGGAAGAGTTCATAAATTAAATTAGAAAAATAAATAAAAAGAACATTGAACCTGGGATTGAGAGGCACTCCTAAAACTAAAAGAAATCCTAAATCCTAATCCTAAGAGAGAGGAGAGAACCTCTCTCTCTAAAAACTACATCTAAATCCTAAAATTGTGAATGTGAAAGCTTGTCATTATAAATGGATGCATTCCCCCACTTTATAGCCTCTAATCTGTGTTTTCTGGGCCGAGAAATAGGTCAGAAACAGCCCAAAATTTGCTGGTTGCGAATTCAAACACGCTGATTTTTCGTCACTGCGACGCATCCATGTGGATCACGCGACCGCGTCACCTATCGTCAAGGCAACTATGGCATATTATATATCAAATCGAAGCCCCAGACGTTAACTTTCCAACGCAACTGCAACCGCATCATTTGGACCTTTGTAGCTAAAGTTATAGCCGTTTGAGTGCAAGAGGGTTAGGCTGCCAGCTTTGCAGTTCCTTCAGCTTCTTGTATTCCTTCCACTTTTGCATGCTTCCTTTCCATCCTCTAAGCCATTCCTGTCCTGTAATCTCTGAAAACACTTAACACACATATCAAGGCATCTAATAGTAATAAGAGAGGATTAATATTAGCAATTGTAAGATCAAAGAAGCATGTTTTCAATCATAGCACATAATTAGAAAGGCAAATGTAAAACCATGCAAATAGTATGAATAAGTGGGTAAAGAGTTGATAAAATCCACTCAATTAAGCACAAGATAAACCATAAAATAGTGGTTTATCAATCTCCCCACACTTAAACATTAGAATGTCCTCATGCTAAGTTCAAGAGAAGCTAAAAAGATGAAGAGGAATAGTAGAATGTATGAAATGCAACCTATCTATATGAATGCAACTACATGCAAAATGTTTCTACCTACTTAGTTAAAAATAAATAAATTCTCCAAGACAAATATAAATCAGATTCCAGTAATTCAAATCATACAAAATAAGGTACAAGTAAACCTCTAAGAAGATAGCTCATGAAAGCAGGGAACATAGAATTTAGCACTGAACCCTTACTGGTAGTGTATATCACTCTAAATCTCAAGTGTATAGGGTAATTCACTCTACTCTTCTCTAGTCATGCTTTCTAAAATTTGTTCTTTTCCTAACCAATCAACAATATTTAATGTATCAATGCAAACATCATGAGGTCTTTTCAAGGTTGCAATGGGGCTAAGGTAAGGGTATAAGGGTATATGTATATGGCTAAGTGAGCTTTATAAATTGAATCTTTAATTAACCTAAGCTTTCACCTAACATACATATACTCTATATAACTCTAGAATCATGCCTAGCTACCCATAGTCTTCACTTTTGCATTACATACTCATGTATCAATTTTTCTTTAATTTTATCACATATGCATTGATCTTTTATTAACTTAACATTGGGGTAATTTTGTCCCCTTATTTATTTATTTATATTATATATTTTTTTCTCTTTTTTCTTTTTCTCATTTTTTTAGAGAGACATAAAAACTAGAATAGCATATCAATGCATATGGAATTTTTAATTTTCTATTTTACATGAGTAGGTACCCAAATTTTCCAATATTCAAAATTAGAAACATGATACATTCCCTTATTAACCCAAGTTCCCACAGTTTCCCCACACTTAATTGTTGCACAATCCCTATCTTAAAGTAACCAAAGATTCAATTGGGATATTTAATTGTTTTTCTGCTTAAGGCTAGTGATGTGGTAAAATACAGAACAAATGGGGATTAAAAGGCTCAAAGTGGTTGACAAGGGTGATTTAAAGGGTAGGCTTATTTGGGATAAGTGAGCTAAAATCAAACAATGGCCTCAATCATATGCAATCATGTAAATATACTAAATAATGGACATATAGATTGGAACAAAATATAGATTACAATCATAAAGAAGGAAACACACAGGAATAAAAATTTATGGTTAAATAATGTAACCATGTAAATAAGCTCAAAATCTCACAGGTTATGTGTTCTTTGGCTCAAAAACCATGTTCCAAATACAACTTCAAACAAGTTTTAACATAAATTTTTTTTTAATTTAATTTAGTGAAATTTTTCAAAGATAGGGTCTTAAAAGAATTTTATTACTTTAACCAAGTAGTAACTAGATGCATAAAATCAAACAAATATGCAAATGCAACAACTAATTTAACAAAGAAAATTAAACATTGGTGCTAAAATATGAAGTGACTAACCCATGGAAGTCGGTATCGACCTCCCCACACTTAAAGATTGTACCGTCCTCGGTGCATGCTAAGATGTGTGGGTGGACGGACTATTCCAACTAGTGCTTTTCTCCACAGATTGTGCAGATGGACTTGTCTTGTTTCCCCATGTAAAGGTCTTTCGGTTCCCTTCCGGGTGGCCATCCTGAAAGAAAAAGGGAAGAAAGGTAACCCAATAATAAAGATAAGAAAATAAATGAAGTATGGTTGGGTTAATGCCAAATGATAAGGGTCTCTTTTACATGGAAGCTTCAACATGTACGTGAGAAAACAATAGAAGCTATGGCATACTAGTGGTACAAAATTTGCAACAAAGGAGAGGAAAATGTGGGTAATGCAAGATAGTATAAGTTCATATCAATGCAAGAGAAGTACAAGTATCATAAAAGATTAGCATTGATTTAAATAATGTTATACAATCAGAATAAAACAAGTCATAAGCACTAAGATAATACCAGAAAAGATATAACAGTTGAATAAGAAAATTTAACACCAATGGAAAAATAATAGATTTAGAAAAGAAAAGAAAAATATGCACAAAATTAAAATACAACGAATGAAATATGCAAATAAATTAAATAAAATAGAATGGAGGTGAAAAAGGATGAGAAGTGAAAGAAATAAAGTAAGAAAGAAAGAAGAAAGAAGAAAAGATAGAAGAAATTAAGATTAGAGAAGAAAAGATAAGATTTTTGGCGCTAATCTAGATAGGTTGTGCGACGCAGGCGACGCGGTCGCGTGGGTGACGCGGTCGCGTGGGTGACGTGGTCGCGTGGTGCGCAATAAGGTTAGGCGATGCGGACGCGTGGGGCATGGACGCGTGGCCTGATTTGTGCGATTGGCACAAGTGCAGCCTCGTTCGCACAACTCTCTGTTTAAAATACATTTTGCCAAATCTTAGGGTGACACGATTGCATGGGTGACGCGAACGCGTGGATGGCTATATTTTAATAATGACGCGGCCGCATGGGACACACGTTCGTGTGGTGAGGCTTGGGCTTCCAGCACGAGTCCAGCCCAACTCCAGCTCAACTTTCTGCCATACACCCTTGTTACGTCGATTTTACAGAGCCATGCGGTCGCGTGGGTGACGCGGACGTGTGGGGAGGCTATTTCGCTAATGATGCAGTCGCGTGGGGTTAAATTATGCTAAAGGCACGCCTCCAGCCACGCTCTCGCGTGACTCTCTGTTCAATTCTTTTCTTCCCAATGCACTGGCGACGCGGACGCGTCAGCAACGCTGCCGCGTCGTGTGCATGCTCTCCTTTTTCTTTATTTTTTTTGTTTAAATCTGAAAAAATGCAGAATGCAGTGTTAATATGAATGTGATGCAAAACTCCAGGTTCAATACAATAAAATAAAATAAAACTCAAAAACAAATAAAACTAAATAAAAATTAAAAGGAACGATCATACCATGGTGGGTTGTCTCGCACCTAGCACTTTTAGTTAGAGTCCTTAAGTTGGACATTTGGTGAGCTCCCTGTTATGGTGGCTTATGCTTATATTCATCCAGGAATCCCCACCAGTGTTTGTACTTCCAGTAACCTCCGGGATCCCAAACTAGGCGTAGAAAGCCTTCAAGTAAGTTAAAGCATGTGACAAGGCCCCAAGAGTGCTGATTTCTTGATTGAATTCCGGGGTCCCAGACCTTGCCTTTGCACCCATCTTCTTGTTGATCATCATTTTTCCACTTGGGTGGTGAACAGTCAGAATTCTCACTAAAACATCCAAACAGCTTCCTAGACCCATTCAGTTGAGCTTTATACCAACCTTTACGTTTAAACTTAAAGCTCCCAACCATAATGAACCTTGCAAGACAATTATTACCACTGGCCATCTTCCTTTTACTCTTAATGCCACAAAGAGCTCTAAGTTGACCATCCGTCTCCAGTAGCCCATATTCAAGTGGGATTAGAAATCTAAGGGATATGAATTTTACCCACTTGAATGTTGTGAAGGATGATGGCAACTTAGGGGGAGGGGTCTCCAATAACTTTGGCAAGGTGATTTCAAGCTCCACTCCCTTGTGCTCTTTGACAACTTCCACCTCTTTGCAAATTTCTTTAATTTCAACCTCTTCCTCTTGGTAGCTTTCTTCCAATTCAATCTCTTCTTCATTACTTACCAAGGGCATGGGAGGTAGTGCTTTTTCTTCTTTAGTCTCCATCTCTTGATCGACCTCTTCAAAGTCTTTAGCCATGATATGCCTTGGAGGTTGTACACCCTCCTCAACATCAATTGCAACCGTCTTGAAAGGAGGTTCTATGTCTTGACTTTCCCATGGAGGTTCAGCATCTCTTAAGTTTGCAACCACTTCTTCCTTTTTAATAATTGCTGCTTTGTCCAGTTGTTTAAGTATAAAATCATACTCATCCTCGATAATTTTCTTTCTATGACAACTCCTTTCAACTACTCCTTCATCTTCAAAGGTCTCTCCTACCTTTACCCGTAGGGCCTCCTCTAGCTCTTTATGAAGTATGGATTCGCGAAGATGATTCCTTCTTTCCTGTTCCATATCAATAGCATAATTGGGATCATCTTGCTTTTGGATTGATGGATGTGGGTGCTCTTCCATGGAGGATGGTGTGGGATGAAAAGATCATTATGTGGTTGAAAAAGAAGTGCACTAGAGCTTGAGGGTTGGATATTGGAGGTAGAGGGTTGGTTCATGCGGGATATAAGATTTTGGAGTGTAGAGGTGAGACCAATGATGTTAGAGATGAGTGTATTATTATCCAATAGAGGTTGGGGTGGATCTATGTATGGCTCATTCGGTTCATGGGGTGGTTGGTATGGTGGATGTGGGTTAGGGTCATATGGAGGTAAATGGTGTAAAGGGACTTGTGAGTTTGGTGGTTCAAAGGTATGTTGGGGAGGTGGTTCATAAGCACAAGGTGGGGCTTGTTGGTAATTACAAGGGGGTCCACCATATCTATCAGCTTGGTATGCATTGTAGAGTGGTCCTTGCCCATGATATCTTGGAGGGTGTTGTTGCCTAAATGGTTTATCAGATCCTCTTGGCTCCATCCATCTTTGATTGCTTAGACCTTGATGCATATTCCTGTTATAGCTTCCACTCCTTTCAACGGATTTAGAACCAAACTAAAAGCGAGAGGGGTGAGAATTCATGGTAGCTAATAAAAATTAAAAATGAAAATAAAAACAAATTTAAATTAAAAGGTTATTTAAATTTTGAATTTGAAAATTAAATTTTGAATTTTGAAAATTAAATTTTGAAATCTGAAATTTGAAATTTTGAATTTTAAATTTTTGAAATTTGAATTTTGAAATTTGAAATTTGAAATTTAAATATTGAAATTTGATTTTTGAAATAAGATAAGATAAGATTTTGAAAAAGATATGATTTTTTTGAAAAAGATTTAAATTTTGAAATTTAAAATTTGAAATTTTAAATTTTGAAATTTGAAATTTGAGTTTTAATGAGGAAAGAGAAAAACAATAAAATGACACTAAACTTAAAATTTTTTTAGATCAAAACGAAGAAAACAACTAAGAACAACTTGAAGGTTAAGATGAACACGAAGAACAACTTGAAGATCAAGATGAACACCAAGAAAAATTGTTTTTGAAAAATTTTTAATAACTAAATAAAAACCAATAACCTCTTAATTTATGAAAAAACAAAAATAAAAACAAAAATAAAAACAAATAAACAAGCAAAAAGCAAATATTTACAATAACCAATAATAAGGCACACGTTTGCAATTTCCCGGTAACGGCGCCATTTTGATGAGAGAACTTTTGCGTGGTCTAGAAATTTGCGGATAAATCCTCGTTGCAAGTATAGTTTCTAAACCTTCAAAAGTTCTTTTATACAAACGTTTTGGTTGTCACAAGTAACAAACCCCTAAATATATTGATAACCGAAGTATTCAAACCTCGGGTCGTCTTCTCAAGGAATTGCAGGGAGGTGTTCTTATTATTGGTTATGAGTCTTGTAAATTGGGGGTTTTGGAAAGAAAGAGCAAGTAATGTAAGATAACAAGTCGTTAAAATAATAAATAACAAAGCTCTTGGCAAGGTATAAGAACTGGAAGTCCTATCCTGGTTATCCTTATCAATTGTTTAGCACTAATAAAGATATCAAATGTAACATGGAAGAGTTCATAAATTAAATTAGAAAAAAAATAAAAAGAACATTGAACCTGGGATTGAGGGGCACTCCTAAAACTAAGAGAAATCCTAAATCCTAATCCTAAGAGAGAGGAGAGAACCTCTCTCTCTAAAAACTACATCTAAATCCTAAAATTGTGAATGTGAAAGCTTGTCATTATGAATGGATGCATTCCCCCACTTTATAGCCTCTAATCTGTGTTTTCTGGGCCGAGAACTGGGTCAGAAACAGCCCAGAATTCGCTGGTTGCGAATTCAAACATGCTGATTTTTCATTACTACGACACGTCCGCGTGGATCACATGACCGCGTCGCCTAGTGTCAGGGCAACTATGGCATATTATATATAAAATCAAAGCCCCGGACGTTAGCTTTCCAACGCAACTAGAACCGAATCATTTGGACCTCTGTAGCTAAAGTTATAGCCATTTGAGTGCAAGAGGGTCAGGTTGACAGCTTTGCAGTTCCTTCAGCTTCTTGTATTCCTTCCACTTTTGCATGCTTCCTTTCCATCCTCTAAGCCATTCCTGCCCTGTAATCTCTGAAAACACTTAACACACATATCAAGGCATCTAATGGTAATAAGAGAGGATTAATATTAGCAATTGTAAGATCAAAGAAGCATGTTTTCAATCATAGCACATAATTAGGAAGGCAAATGTAAAACCATGCATATAGTATGAATAAGTGGGTAAAGAGTTGATAAAATCCACTCAATTAAGCACAAGATAAACCATAAAATAGTGGTTTATCAGCTGCCATGTCACCTACACGTAAATCAACCGAATCAGTAGAAAGGGAGCTTGTTCCTTCCTTACGTGACGTTTCAGATTCGCCCTCGGAGAGGACTAACTGACGCCGAGCTTGCCTTATACGTGAAATAGTTCTTTCAATCTCAGGATCAAATACTGGCAAGCTTGGATCAGGAAGTGAACGCGTCATTTAATGAAAGAGACATGCAGTTCATAGTAACAAAATAAAATAAAATGCAAATAAATAAATTCCAATCAATAACTTAGCACTCTATTGCAACTCCCCGGCAACGGTGCCAAAAATTGACGTGGCGGAAATTGGCGGATTAAGAAATTAATATAAGAGATACGTTGCAAGTACAGTTCTTAACCAACAAAAATCCGCTTATCAATTTAGAAGGGTTGTCACAAAAATTAGAATTAAAATACTGGGAGTATGAATCCCAGGTCGTCTCCCAACGAGTTGCAGAAAGGTGTGCTATTTTATTAATCAGATATTTTCAAAAATGGTTTTGAGTTTGATAAACAGGAAATTAAATCGGAGAATTTATATAATTTAAATAAAAGTCTTGACCGGGAGTAGATTAGTCAGAAAGTCTATCCTTGTTGGAGTTCTCCCAGATTCTGCAGATCGCGCATGTCACGCGATCGCGTCATCCACGCGTTCGCGTCATCCAGCATTTTTCCTTGCCACGCGTGCGCGTCATCCACGCCTTCGCGTCACTTGTGCAGTTTCCAATTCATGCGTTCGCGTCAGGCACGCGAGCGCGTCACTCTAATTTCTCCATTTCGCGCGGTCGCGTGAGCCATGCGTCCACGTCGCTTCTCGCTGGTCATCTCCTTAATTTCTTGTATTCCTTCCATTTTTGCAAGCTTTCTTTCCAATCTCCAAGTCATTCATGCCCTATAAAGCCTGAAACACTTAACACACAGATCTCGACATCGAATGGAATAAAGGAGAATTAAAATACATAATTAAAAGTCTCTAGGAACCAAGTTTTTAACCATGGAGTAATTTTTGGAATGAGTTGTAAATACATGCTAATCATATGAATAAGTGGGTAAAGATTTGATAAAACCACACAATTAAACACAATATAGACCATAAAATAATGGTTTATCAAGGGTTACTCCAAGTATTCTCCTATAAGCTCAAAACTCTACCAAATTGCTCCGAATTTCTCCTGAAATCATAAAAACACTAAAATAACTCAAAGTAGCATCCAAAGAGGATTTTTGAACTTAAATATAATAAAAATTAATAAATTCTAACTTAAAAGACTAGAAAATAAGGGGAGAAAGGGTACAAGATGCTCACTTATCACAACTCCAAACTTAAACTGTTGTTTGTCCTCAGGCAACCAAAACAATACAAGACTAAGAAAAGAAGAGAAAATGCTTAGGACTTGAGTGTTTATTTAAGCTCATGTCTAGTTACTGAGTGGGGCTAATGACACTCTGGTGCACGAAATTGAACTTCACATGTTTCGCACACATGAACCGGCAAGTGCACCGGGTTGTCCAAATAATACCTCAGGTGAGTGAGGGTCGAATCCCACAGAGATTGTTGGATTGAGCAAGCAATGGCTACCTTGTAAATCTTAGTCAGGTGATTAGAAAAGATGGTTATTTATTTGAAAGCATAAAAAAAATAGTAAAGAACGAAATACCAGGTTGGTGTGAAAATAGTGATAGAGATTCAGTTAAGGCTTCGGAGATGCGTATTCTTTCCAGATTAACTTTTCTTACTGTCTACTTCAATAACGAATGATTCATTCAATGGCAGCCGTAAGTGATTAACTCATGTCCTCTCATCAAGTTAATCTCTTCTAAACCATAGCAGTCTACCATATTCGATCAATTCATGTTCTCTCATCAAGTTAACTCATGGCTTCCCACTATGGCCGAAGGTGAAGACCTAAGTAATCCACTCCCCTTCACGATCCTACTCAAAATATCACAGACAAGGTCAGATCTTCCGGATCAGGGAATGCTGCTTCTCTGACTCTAGCCTTAACGCCACAGAGACCTCAGTAATCCACGGTCAACGGGATTTTATGTCACTTATCCAAAGTCACCCAGTTACGCTCTTGGAATCCACAGTGCACTCTCTAGCTATGGTTTAATGCTATCCGGGTCAGGACTCACACGGAACCCATGTAGAACAAGGATGAATGCCACAATTCATCCTCAATTCATGAGATGAAGACCAAAAATGCACAAGATAATGGAATCAAACGTGTATTAAAATAGAAACAGTAGTATTATTAATCCATGAGAATCAACAGAGCTCCTAACCTTAACTTAGGAGGTTTAGTTGCTCACAGTTTACAGAAAGCAATAGTAAACTGTGCAAAAGGGCAAAGATCTCTAGTCAAAAGTCTAAAAGTTAAAAGTCCCTAACAAATGTGATCTTCATTCTATATAGAATAACCTAATAACTAAGAAGTACAAAAGTATGATAGACTAGACTAAAGGTGTGAAAGTCCACTCTTGGGCCCACTTTGGTTGAGTACTTGGGCTGAGCTTGGCGTCCAACTTGAGGAATGGGCATTGAACGCCCATTAGGAGATTGATCCACACTGCCTTATGCTTCTTGGTGGGCGTTGAACGCCCCAAAGGGGATGTTTGGGCGTTCAACACTGGCTTGAATCTCCTTGGGGCATTGAACGCCAGGAAGGGGTTGTTCTTGTGCATTCAACACCCAATATGGGAAGGCTCCTTCGAAGAAAAGTATAAACTATTATATATTGCTAGAAATCTCTAGAAGTTAGCTTTCCAAAGCCATTGAGAGGGCATCATTTGGACTTCTGTAGCTCCAAAAATGCTCGTTTGAGTGCATGGAGGTCAGAATCTGACAGCATCTGCTACGCTTTCCTTGCCTCTGAATCGGACTTTGCCAAAACTCCTCAATTTTAGCCAGAAATTACCTAAAATCATCAAAAAACATAACAACTCAAAGTAGAATCCAACAATGTGAATTTTTCACTAAAACCTATGAAAATATAATGAAAGTTAAATAAAACATAACTAAAACAATATGAAAATGATCCCTCACATCAAGTTTTTGGAGCCGTTGTCGGGGGATTGCAATGTGTGCTTATTGTTGGTTATTGTATATATGTTAATATTGTGAATAGTTTAATTTTTGGTTTGTTTGTTAGTTTTTGCTAGCTCTAGGACTTTGTGTGCTTATTTCTTATTAGTTTTTGTCCTTGTTTTCTCTTGCTACTATGAATTCTCACCACTATGACTATGAGTTTGGTTCTAACTATGTTGTAGAAAATAGGAATCACAATGAAGGCCTGCATCAAGGATGGGAGAATCAAAGGTAGGAGGAGCCTCAAACATATGTTCAATCTTCATGGCAACGGTGCCAAAAACTTAATAAGGGATAAATGTGGGTTAGGAATTTTCACAAAATAATTTTGTTGCAAGTGTAGATCCAAACCGACAAACAACCCTCAATCAAAGTTTAATTTGTTTGTCACAAGTGCAAACCCAATAAAAATTGAGAGTATTTAAACATCGGGTTGTCTCTCAAGGAATTGTAAGGAAGTGTGCATATTATTGGTTATGAAAAAGTATTTTTGGGGTTTTTGAATGATGAAGAAGAAATGTAAATAACAAGAAAGTAAAGCTACAACTAAGAAAGGTCTTGGCAAGAAGTGAGAATTAGAATTTCTATCCTCATTATCATCCTCAATTGTGATTGTAATTGTCTTTTGCTCTCACTTGGTTAACCTCTAACAATTAAAGGAAAGTCAAGTGAGAAAAATTAACTCTAGTCCACAAGTCTTAATCAAAGATTAGCTTTAGTGGAATTCAAGCCAACTAGCAATCCTCAATCACCAATCAACAAAATAATTTGACAATTCAAGAGTCTCCAATTACTCAACCCAAGCCAAGAATACAAAAATATACTCTAAAATCTAACTATGCATTTTATCAAACACTTGGAAAGCATAAAATGAAAGCATAGTAAATTAACAAGAAATATAAAATCTACAAATACCCAATGTAAGGAAACAACAATAACAAGTCAATTAAGCATTAACAAACATGAAAACATAAATTGCATTAAAAACTTGATGTGAGGAAAATCGTCGATTAGGAATTTCACAAAAATAATCTCGTCAATAGCATAGTTCCAAACCGACAAACAACCCTCAATCAAAGTTTAATTTGTTCGTCACTTAAGTCAAACCTAATAAAAACCGAGAGTATTTAAACCTCGGGCAGTCTCTCAAAAAATTGCAGGAAAGTGTGCATATTATTGGTTATGGAGTGTATATTTTGGAGTTTTGGGTTTGATAGAAAAGGAAATAAAAATAACAAGAAAATAAAGTTAACAACTAAGAAAAATCTTGGCAAGTGGTAAGAATTGGAAATCATGTCCTCATTATCATCCTCAATTGTGATGGTAAATGTAAATTGACTTCACTTAGTTAACCTCTAACAAATGAAAGAAAGTCAAGTTCATACAATCAACTTGAGCTCACAAGTCCTAGTCAAGATCATATGGAGGTGTTTGGTGGTATGGGGCTTGAGTATGGTGGTTGAAAACAATGTTGAGGAGGGGTTCATAGGCATAGGGTGATTGTGGTTGATAACCACAAGGAGGTCTACTATAACCATTGGATTTGTATGTATCATGGAATGGTTCTTGCTTTTTGTCCATCCTTGATGCATATCCTCATTGTAATTCCCATTTCCTACAACATAGTTAGAACCAAACTCAAAGCCAAAAATGTGAGAATTCATAGTAGCAATATAAAATACAAACAAACATTAACAAGAAATAAGCAAACAAAGTCCTAAAGCTAGCAAAAACTAACAAAGAAGCAAAAGGCAAACATATTCACAATATTCACATATATATAATAACCAATAACAAGCACACATTTGCAATTTTCTGGCAACGGCGCCAAAAACTTGATAGAGAGAAATCGTCGGTTAGGAATTTTCACAAAATAATTCCGTCAAAGTATAGATCCAAACCAACAATCAACCCTCAATCAAAGTTTAATTTGTATGTCACAATATCAAACCAATAAAAACCGAGAGTATTTAAACCTCGAGTCGTCTCTCAAGGAATTACAGGAAAGTGTGCATATTATTGGTTATGGGATATTTTTGGGGTTTTTATAATAAGAGACAAGAAATGTAAATACAAGAAAGTAAGCTAACAACTAAGATAATATAAATGCTAAAAGGCTACTCATGGCAAGGATCAAGAGTCAAGGTAATTACAAAGGGTTAATTCCATTTAGTTTTCCTCTAATGGCGGAGGGTGAAGTCAAATGGACATAGTTGATCATAAAACCAACTAACAACCCTAAATTACAAATGACACTGGACATCAATGATATCAAGGCACCTAAGTCCTCGATATCAAGGCACCTAAGCCAAGAGTATAAAAATCTACTCTAAAATCCAACCAATAAATTAGCAAGAAATCTAAAATCTACAACTACCCAATGCAACAAAATGACAATAACAACTCAATTAAATAATACGAAACATGAAACATAAATTGCATTAATGAAAATTAAAATCCAACAAAAGTTCATAAACATAAAAGTGACCAAAATAAGAAATCAGCAAGAATAACTAAGAAAATTAAAGCAGTAGAATAAGGAAAAGTAAAGGAAACTAGATCAAGACAAGAAATTAAACCTAAATTTAAGACGCAATTAACCTAAATCTACCTTAATTCTAGAGAGAAGAGCGTGCTTCTCTCTCTAGAATATGACCTAAAGCATGTTTCTAAACTAGACCTAATTGCTCTCCTCTTGTTCCTTCTTGTATTTGGCCTCAAATACTTCAGAAATGAGTTGGACTTGGGCCAGGATGAGCTTAGAAATTGCCCCCAGTATTTTCTTTAATGAAGTCACCTGCCGAGTGTCAGGCGTACGCGTGGGTCACCCGTGCGCGTCAGCCTGACAAAATCCTCTCTCACGCGTACACGTGTGTCACGCGTATGCGTCACCATGAATCCACCAAATCCTCATTTCTTCATGAATTTTCTACTTTGCATGCTTTTTCTTTAGTTCTTCAATCCAATCCTTGCCTTATAAACCTTGAATCACTCAACAAACATATCAAGGCATCGAATGAAATCAAAGTGAATTAAATTTAGCGATTTTAAGGCCCAAAAAGCATATTTTCAACTATTAAACACAATTAGGAGAAATTCACAAAACCATGCTATTTCATTGAACAAATGTAGGAAAAGTTGATAAAATCCACCAAATTTAATACAAGATAAACCATAAAATTGTGGTTTATCAAGTTGTACAAAGACATCTTAGCCATCTCAGAGAGGCCATTATAGAAAATTTGTAGCTTGGTCCAGTCTGAAAACATATCTGGGGGACACTTTCTGATCATCTACTTGTATCTTTCCTAGACTTCATAAAGGGACTCACCATCTCTCTGCCTAAAAGTCTGAACATCCACCCTTAGCTTGGTCAGCTTCTACTTAGGCTGAGTGTCTAGCCACTGCTTCACTCTATCCCTCACAGTAAATAGGAAGAGCATGAGCTTGTAGACATCATGATTCACTTCATTAGTCTTCACAGTGTCACAGATTTGGAGAAAATTAGAAATAAACAAATTCGGGTCTTCCTGCGAGAGTCTGTAAAACTGGAAATTTTGTTGCATCAGAGTGATCAACTGTGGGTTCAGCCTAAAATTGTTAGCACCAATAGGAGGTACTGAAATACTGCACCCATAAAAGTCAGGAGTGAGGGCGGTGTCTGAGCTCAGTGTCCTCCTAGCTTGCTCATTACCATTCAGATTCCCACCGTTACCATTAACAGCATTATTGGGATTGTTGGGATGATGGGATCCATGGCTTCCTTCTCAAAAATATCCCTGAGATTCTCACCGACTCTGTAAGCTCTAGCTTGTTGGAAACGCCGCCTCAAGGTCCTCTCAGGTTCATGGTCAAATTCAAGAAAGGGGTTCTTTATCCCTGTTCCTGCTCATAAACAAATAGAAAATAAAAAAAAAGTGAGAATTTCTATGTCAGAGTATAGAAAATTTCTAGTGAGGTATCCTATATAAAATAAATTAAATAAAATAAAACAAAAAATTAAAATGAAAATTTGAGAGCTAAAAAGAGAGAAATAACCCAAAGAATTCGAAAAATTAAACAAGGAAAAATATTAATATTTTCGAAAATTTTATGAAAGAAAAATCACTAACAGGACACCAAACTTAAAATAAAAAATTAAGGGAAAATAAATAAACTAAATTCGAAAAATTTAAAGAAAAATAAACAAACAATACTAAGAAAAATATCTAATCTAAGCAGTTAGACAACTAGTAGTTGTCAATCTCCGTCAGTTCCTTGCAACGGCGCCAAAAACTTGGTGCGAATTTAGAATATCCATAACTGAACCGGAAAGTGCACTGGTTCGTCTAAGTAATACATCAGGTAAGTGAGGGTCGATTCCATGAGGACTGAGGAAATGAGGAACAATGGTCAACTGATTGGCTTAGTTAGGGGAACAGAAAAGTTAGTTGTATGGGTTTTTAAAAGCATTAAACAATAAATCAAGAGTAAAGGAAGCAACAATGCGTTTGATGTAGAAATCAATGAGGGAAATAGTTAAGGTATCAGAGATGTTTACTTTTCCAGATCAAGTTTTCTTACCAACTATTTTAATCATATAAGATTCATTTCATGGCAAACCGTAATTAACTAAACCCTAATCTCTTAGTGATTTAGTCTCCTCTAACCTTCATCAACTATAAATCTCTTGGTCACTTGATTGTGGTTAGAGGATTAAGTTCAAACCTAGTTTATGCCCACAAAAACTCTAATTACCCAAAGCTAAACAGATTATATGTCACGTATCCAGATTAGTCCAAGTAATTAGCAATTTAGGAGGAATTTACTTTCAAGCTGTGTTCAGGTAAGGGACCTCTCCCGAGGGTCACAAGAACGCATCTAGAATAAGGGTCATACTCTCGTTCCATCCAGATTCATAAAATTAAAAATGAAAGTAATCTTTGAAATTGAATCCATACATTAATTAAAATAGAAAAGTAATACTCTTAATCCATAGAAATAAACAGAGCTCCTAACCTTAACCAAGGAGGTTTAGTGGCTCATGATTTACAGAGAAAACAAGGGTTCTAAAAAGTGTGAAATTGCGGAAGTGAGAAGATCTCCCTAAAGGGTGAATCTTTTCCCTCTTATATCTAACCTAATTTAATTTTAAAATAAAATAAAATAATAAATCCTAAAACTAAAAGATATTTTTTTAATTAAAGATTACAAAGATAAAATAAAAGATAACTAATAAAAGCTAAATCCAACTAGAGATGCTACAAGTATTCTCCTATAAGCTCAAAACTCTGCCAAATTGTTCTGAATTTCTCCTCAAATTATAAAAATACTAAAACAACTCAAAGTAGCATCTAAAGAGGATTTTTGCACTAAAATATAATAAAACTTAAAAAATTCTAACTTAAAATGACAAGAAAACAAGGGAAAAAATGGTACACAATGCTCAAGCATCAAGGAACCGAGAATTGAAGACAAGTGCAAAGAGGATTCGTGGATGCTGTCAACCTTGACCTCGTCACACTCCAACGAGTATAACTTGAGCTACAGAAGTCCAAATGATGCGATTTTAATGAAATTGGAAATTCAACTTCCGGAGATTTCCAACAATATATAATAGTTTATACTTTTTCTTTGGTATCACGGCAGTAAACGCCACGACTTGGCGTTTAATGCCAGGGGTTCATAAACGTTGGCAATGCATTCTGTGTTGCTGGTGTTAAATGCCGAGACTGGCGTTTAGAGCCAGTAGCGCATTTTCAACTCATTCAGAAGGCTTAATTTAAATTTTAATTAATTTTATTTGATAATGTTTTAGTTTTTTAGACTTTGAATACATAGAATTATTAGGATTAGGTATAAAAGGAGGCGAGACCCAGCCTTACGGGCTCTCTCATTTTCTCTTCTCTTCTCCTAATTTTCATTCCACACTTTTTACAACACTTTTCTGCTAGGGTTTATTTTCACTATGAGGAACTAAACCTCTATTATTCAGGTTAGGAGTTCTATTTATCTTGATGGATTAATATTATTTGTTCTTCTATTCTTTGATTAATGCATTGATTTATATTCAAGGATTGATTTCGTTCTTCATCTTAGGGATTAGAGTATATCAGAAGATAACTCATTTTCTATTTGAATTTTTTTTGAATCTTGGAAAAGTTATATCATTGGAATTATAGCTTGAAATCAATTCCTCATAATTCTCTAATTATTTGGATTTAACGCAATACGTGACATATAATCGTCTTATTTTTGGGTTTTTATAGTTTTGTAGGGTTTATAAACTAGGATTTGAACTTAAACCCTCTAATTAGATTAACTAACCAAGGAATTGGCAGTTAATCGAGTTAGATGAGGATTAAATTATCAAGGAATTGGAGTCTAATCACTTAAAGTTTGCTATGAATTGAAGCTTTGCATGACTAAGGTAGAAGACAAGAATTGTTAATCCGGAAATTAAAATATCTCTGACATCTTAACTATCTTTACAATATTTCTTTCTTAACCAATTTTAGTTTGCTCTTATTTAATTTTCTATTTTGATTTTATTTGCTATTGAAACCCTAAATTTTGATTGTATGACTAGAATAATCAATTAACTATTGTTTCTTGATCCTTAATCCTCATGGGATCGACCCTCACTCCCTGGGGTATTACTTGGTATGACCCGGTGCACTTGCCGGTTAGTTTGTGGATTCAAAATTCCGCACCATCCACTTGCTGTAAAGCCTTCCTGACCACTTTGACCAAAGCGGCAATGAAATGGTTCAACAACTTACCCCCCAGGTCTGTAACCTATTTCGACGACTAGGCAAGGAAGTTTCTTACCCAATTTTCCATTCAAAAAGATAAAGTAAAACATGCCCCAAGCTTGCTGGGAGTTAAGCAAGAGGTCAGAGAAACACTCCGAGACTACATGCAAAGATTCAACAAGGCATGCTTGGAGATCCAGAACTTACCCACTGAAACGATGATAATGGGATTGGTTAATGGTCTTAAAGAAGGACCATTCTCTCAATCCATATCCCAGTGACATCCGGCTTCCTTGTACGAAGTACAAGAGCGGGCAGAAAATTACATCAACATGGAGCAGAACTCCTGAGTAAGAGAGCCACTCCCGAGACCTAGCCTGCTTTACCCTCCTCGAGAAAAGGAAAAAAAAAAGCTAAAAAGAAGGAAGAGTACAATTTGGAAAAGCCTCGTAGATACCATAACTACATCTCCCTCCTTGTCTCTCTAGTAGATGTTTACGGAGAAATATGTCATACCGAGAAACTTCCACCTCCTCGACCAATCAAACATAAAAGGGTGAAAGTCGGATAGAGTATTGTGAGTATCACAAACTCTATGGAAGAACAAGTATACCTAGGCTCCAAACATGCATAGATCCCAACCTAATGTCACACAAACTCGCAGTATACCTAGGATCCCGACCTATCCAACAAAAACATCGGAAGAACAAGCCTTGTTGGAAGCAAGATTCATAAGGAAGGTGAATTATCCATTATGGCTAGCTAACGTCATTTTGGTGGAAAAACAAAACGAAAAATGGATAATATATGTCGATTATACCAACCTCAAAAGGCTTGCCCCAAGAATCCATACCCTCTCCCTAGCATTGACGCCCTAGTCTACTCAACCTCAGGCTATCGGTATTTGTCCTTCATGGACGGTTACTCGACTTATAACCAAATCCCAATGTACCGGACCAAGAAAAGACCTCGTTCATAACTTTAAAATCTAACTATTGCTACATAGTAATGTCTTTTCGGAAAGAACGCGGGAGCCACATACCAGTGACTCATGAATAAAGTATTCTCTTCCCACCTGGGAAAGCTTATAGAGGTATATGTAGACGACATGCTCGTCAAAACTAAGGAGAACTCGACACTAGTGTCCGACCTCTCCGAGGTGTTCTCTACGATAAGAAAGCATGAGATGAGCTTAAATCCCTCAAAATGCACCTTTGCAGTAGAGGCAAAAAAATTCTTAGGCTTCATGCTAACTCAATGAGGCATAGAAGCAAACCCAGACAAATGTCAAGCCATAATCAACATGAAAATCCTGACCTGTCTCAAAGAGGTTCAACAACTAAATGGAAGCTTGGCAGCTCTATCCAGATTCCTAGCAGGATCAGCCCTGAAATCACTACCTTTGTACTCAATTCTTAGAAAAGGGAAACAATTTGAATGGACCCCAGAATGCGAGCAAGTCTTTCAGGACTTCAAAGCATTTCTGGGGCAGCACCCCATACTTACCCAACCTGTGTCGGGGGAAGAGCTCGTGTTATACTTGGCAGTAGCAAGCTGAGTTATAGCTTCACCCCTGATCCGAGAAGATGGGACAAGGTAGCAACATATCTTCTTTATCAGCAAAGCCTTACAGGGGATAGAGTTTAACTATAAAAAGATAGAATAGTTTGCTTATGCCCTTATTCTCACATCTCGAAGGCTCCAAACTTATTTCCAGGCTCATACCATAAAAGTCCATACTAATGAACCAATGAAACACATTCTAAAAAAGACGGACCTGGCAGGATGGATGCTACAATGGGCTGTGGAACTGTCTGAGTTTGACTTAAATTATGAAGCTCGGATAGCAATTAAATCCTAGTATCTTGTCGACTTTATAGCTGAATACACTAAAAGCCTGCGAGATCCAACTACCTGGAGCCTGTATGTAGATAGGTTATCCAACAAAACCGGTAGTGGGGCAGGTGTCATCCTGGAAAATGACCAACAAACTCAAATAGAACTCTCACTAAAGTTTGATTCCCTGCTTCTAATAACCAAGCAGAATATGAAGCCTTACTTGTTCGCTTGAAGTTGGCTAAAGAAGGGGAGGCAGAAAGATTGATAGTGTTTGATGAGCAGATATTTTATGCGCTTTTTGGCATTTTCATATAGTTTTTAGTATGTTTTGTTTAGTTTTTATTAAGTTTTTATAGGTTTTAGTGTTAAATTCATATTTTTGGATTCTACTATCATTTTTTGTGTTTTTGTGCAATTTCAGGTAATTTCTGGCTCAAATTGAGGAGTTGGAGCAAAAGTCTGATTCAGAGACAGAGAAAGCACTGTAGATGTTGTCCAAATCTGACCTCTTTGCATTCGGAAGATCTTTTCTGGAGCTACAGAAGTCCAAATAGACTGTTATCAACACCTATGGAAAGCGGACTTCCCAGAGCTTTCCATCAATGTTTAATAGTCTATACTTTGCTTCAGATTAGAAGGCCCAAAACCGGAGTCCAACACCATCTACCTGCCCCCTTCATGGCGTCCAGCATCCACAGAGCAAAGTCCAGCATCCAAATGCCCAGAGAGGACCCCTTAGCCAGTGTTCAACACCCTAGGAGCCTCATAGCACGTGGATCTCACCAAAGCTCAGCCCAAATACTCACCAAGTGGGCCCTAGAAGTGGATTTTAGCACTAGATAGACTGTTTTATCCTTACTAGTCATCTATTTAGTATTTAAGACTTATTTTACATCTCTCTAAAGGGAGACACCTATCATTTACCAATTTTGAGTTTTACATTGTATTTTCCTTTCAGTATGGGTTTCTAAACCTCCTAGGTTGAGGGGAGGAGCCTTGCTGAGTCCTATGAAATAATAAAAGTATTACTGTTTCTTCTTTGATCCGTGTTTGATTTATTTCTAAGATATATACTCGCTCTTTAACATAGTGAATAGGATGATCAGTGACAATCAACTCTGTTCATCATACAAAGACAAACGTGCTTGACAAACACCCGCGTCTACTTGGGTTCGTGTGAATACGTCACTGGAAAGCGCAAACCAACAGCTATGTTTATACATCTCTCAGACGGCTAATCCACGACATCATTAGGGACTTCTCGAGACACCAGTTCAGCCGATTTTTTGGGAGATTAGGATCTCCGTTGTATAGGCTAGATTTCAAAGAAGCAGCATTCTCTGATCTGGAAGATTCGACCTTATCTGTGGCGTTTTAAGTAGGATTGCCAGGAGAATGAACTGCTAGAGCTTCACCTTTCGTCAGATTGAATGACCACGGCCAATGGCATTTGATCTATAGCAGAGGAGATTGATGACCATGGCCCATGGTATTGATCACATACAGCCTGCCATAGAAGAGATCACTCACAAGCAGAGAAGAAAGTAATACCAGAGTTAATTCAGAAAGACAAAGCAACTCCAATACTCAACTATATCCCTATTACTGATTTTAATATATACAATATATATGAATTGCCCTTGTATCAATCCAACAAGTTTCTAATTTACCTGACTAAAATCTACAAGATAACATAGCTTACTTCAAACCACAATCCTCGTGGGATCGACCCTGACTCGCTCAGGTATTACTTGGACGATCCAGTGCACTTGCTGGTATAGCTGTATGAAGTGTGGGGATTTATGCACCAGTGTTCAATGACTCTCAAGTAATAACTTCACAAATTAATGGCACCTATAGACACAAAGACCCCACTATGAAGAAGTACTTGGATAAAGCCAGAGAACACATGGCACACTTCTCAGAAGGGGAGATCTGATATATAGCTCGGGAATCAAATGCTTGAGCTAATGACCTCTCCAAATTAGCCAGCACCAAGCCAGGGAGCAACAATAGAAGCCTTATTCAGGAGACTCTACAAGCACCATCGATATCAAGAGAGGAGGACAATTCAGAGGTAATGACCATATCCAATCAAAATTTAGGATGGATAACTCCTATAGTTAACTATCTCAAATTTGATGTCCTCCCTAAAGATAAAAAAGAGGCCAGAAGACTCGTAAAAGAGGCACAAAAATACACATTGGTCCAAAATGTCCTATACAAAAGAGGGATCTCAACACCCCTCTTGAAGTGTGTCCCAACTTCCAACACACAGGAAGTCCTAGAAGACGTACACAACAGCATATATGGAAATCACTTGGGAGCTCGGTCACTGGCTAAGAAGGTGATCCAAGCTGGCTTCTTTTTGCCGACCTTACAAAGGAAAGTAGCTGAGTTTGTTAAGAAGTGCCCATCTTGCAAAAAACATGCCAACTTCCATGTTGTACCTTCTGAAGATCTCATTAACGTTACCTCGCCATGGCCATTTGTAAAATGGGATCTTGATGTGCTCGGACCATTTCCTCAAGCCCCAGGACTAGTTAAATACCTCATAGTAAGGATTGACTATTTCACTAAATGGATCGAAGCAGAGCCCTTAGCAATTATCACTACCCAGAGAAGTCAGAAATTCTTATATAAGAACTTTATCACAATGTTTGGGGTTCCCTACTCCATCACCACGGACAATGGGACTCAATTCACAACCTCAAACTTCAAAAGCCTGGTGGCCGACCTAAAGATAAAACATCAATTCACATCCGTAGAGCATCCCCAGGCCAATGGGCAGGCAGAAGCTACAAATAAAGTCATACTGACCAGGTTGAAGTGACGACTACAAGACACAAAGGGGGCTTGGACTGACGAGCTCCCTCAAGTCCTTTGGGCATATCGGACCACCCCGCATTCCATAACGGGGGAGTCACCCTTCCGACTTGCTTACAAAATGGAAGCCATGATCCCCATAGAAATTACTGAAGAATCACCTAGAGTTATATTCTACAATGAAGGAGCTAACGTGCAGGCACAAAAAGAAGAGTTCGATCTTCTCCCAGAAGTCCGAGAAAGAGCTCAAATTAGGAAGGAATCCCTAAAACAAAGGATGGCTCTACGGTATAATCAAAATGTGATCAAAAGAAGTTTCATCGCTAACTATCTCATCCTGATCTAAAATGACATCGGAGTGCAGAAGTTAGGTGAAGGAAAGTTAGCTGCAAACTGGAAGGGAGTTGTCCGACCAATTGGCCAACATTTTGGGGTTAACATTTGTCCCTTTTTTATTGCTTTCTTTTCCTCTTTTTTTTTCTTTTTCTTTTTCTTTTCTTTATTTTTCTTTATTTTCTTTTTCTTTTCTATCTTTTTAAATAAAATATATAGAAAAGTATCAATGTATATGGTTTAAATATTTAATACATGAGTATATACCCACTTCCCAAGATCTTCAATTAAAATCCAAACTACACTTTTACCTCAACCAACGTTCCCAAACTTTTCCACACTTGAATGATACACACTCTCACTAGCCTAAGCTAATCAAAGATCCAAATTAAGGACATTTATTGTTTTTCGCTTAGGGGTAGTGATGTGCTAAAATTAAGAACAAAAGAAGATTAAAATAGGCTTAAAATTGGCTAACAATGGTGGATAAAAAGGGTAAGGCTATTTGGGTAAGTGAGCTCCAATGAAATAAATGCCTCAATCATATCAATGCATTCATACACAAAATAATGGACATAAAGAATCAAACATATCAAAGATTACAATCATAGAAAGAGTGGTTATATGATGTAACCACACAATTAGGCTCAAACTTCACATGGTTGTATGATCTTAACTCAAAAATCATATTCCACGATATATAATTCAAGCAAGCTTCAATGAACAATATTTTAACTCAAATCAATTTTGGAATGCCCTATAAAGAAATGGTCTTGGAATTTTCATTATTTTGACTAAGCTTATTATATATATGTATATATGAAAAGAAATGTAATAAACTAAGAAAAATACAATTGAAGCTCTAAAATGCATACAAACAAAAAAATGCATCTAAGAATTATAAAAGACCTAGTAATAGAAGAAAAAAAATGAAATGTGAAAGTGTTTGGATTAGAATTTTTCACCCAAGATTAGCCAATTGGTCGGACGACCTCCCCACACTTAAAAGTTTATACCGTCCTCGGTGCATTTAAAGATGAGCAAGTGGGTACGGTGACTTCACGAATTGCCACCTTCAGCTGGTGGATCAACCGGCTGCTGCATGTTCTTTCTTCTTCTTTCCATTTTGCTTATGGTGAATCATCCCGAAAGATAGAAAATAAGATAGTAAGATGAGTAAATGCAAATGCCGACTTCGACTACAAGCTGGATAAAAAAATTGTAGAAGTAACTTAACAAAGTCTGACTATACCAGGTTAGAACTAGGAAAGGAAACTCATAAATATATTCATTTCTTAACAAAAGTTGCTAAGATCCAAAATCAAGCAAAGTATATTCAACCTCAAAGACCTAGCTTCGTTCGATTAAAAAGCAGAAGGGTTCTTTAAGACACAAGAAAGTAACTGGAATACTACTTTATAATGTTGTGAAAAACTACTATAACAAAAGCCAAGTGTTCAAAAAAGCAACTAACTATTACAAAATTAAAGTGTCATAAGACCCACAAGTCGGCTCATTTCAAATATCCCAAATAAAAACATAAGAGCATTCTAAGAAGTAGCACCAAGTAGAGGGTTGAGGTCATCACCAGTCTCATCATCCTTACCTCAAACATGAGGGGTCGGAGGATGCACTGAGACCGGGACAGCCGAAATAGGACCAGGAAACGAGGAAGGAGTTTCAGCATTTTTGACCTCAACGCGGACCTCGGGAATCTGAGGAGGTCGGATGCTTTGAGACTTTGGATCAGGTTGAGGCTCCTCACCATCCTCGGGGGCCGGCACAATCCTTCCGTCAACAACAATATTGTCTTGGTTGAATAAGAAAAGATTAAGATCAGGGGCAAGGACTTGGATTTGAGCCTTTAAATTGTTAAACATCTCGTCCATCACCCTGACCACGTGCTCCTGAAGGGTGGCCTACTCCTCCCTGACATTCTTTAAGTCCTCCTGAAGGTCGCATTTTTCTCCATAGACCCGAGTATAACTCTCCTCGGCCCTTTGTTTTACCCCCTCTAACATACCCGCGGGGGCCTCAGCTTTCTTAACCTGAGCACGAGCCTTTTCCAGGTCGGCTTTTAGCCTGGCATTCTCCTCCTCCACCTCCTCCTTCAAACCCTTTAGTCTCTCCAGGTCATCTCAGGCAGAGTCAAGAAAACTTTGGGTGGCACCAATAGGAGTATTTCTCAGCTCCTTAGCTAGAGCAGTACACACTCCTGCCATCTGAATACCATTGCGGGCCATATGGTTGAGATGATTTTGAATAGCCACATCATCTATGCCTATGTAGTTCTTCACGCTCCAAGCAAACCCATCAAATTCTTTATCGTTGATGCTCAACTCCCCAGTAGTCTTTTGTTTTTTGGGAGGAGGCCCTGCTAAGTGAATATCTTATACCCTTTTCATAGCATCATAGAGTTTTTAGTTATATTTTATTAATTCTTAGTATGTTTTAGTGTAAAATTCACCTTTTGGATGCTACTTTGGGTTTTTATGTTTTTCTTAAGATTTTAGGTGATTTTTGGCAAATTTGGCAAAGTCTTGTTCAGAGATGAAGAAATGATAGAAGATGCTGTCAATCCTGACCTCCGTGCATTCCAAAGAGCATATATTGAGCTATAAAGGTTCAATTGGTACAGTCTCAACGGTGTTGGAAAGATAACTTTCAGAGCTTTCCAGCAATATATAATAGTATATACTTCTTGTTCATACCCTGGACCGAGCTGAACTGTCCAGGTTGGTCGACCTCAAAACGACCGACTTCTGGTAAAAGTTGGTAGACACCAAAAGAGCTCGGCCAAAACGCTATAAAGGCCTAAGCAGGCCTAAAGCAGAAGATCACAGCTTACCCAAAGGTGGCTGGTAAAGTGGCCTCACCCACAAAAAGATAAGATAAGATAACTAACTTATCTCAAGAGAGATCACTCCCCATTACTATAAATACACTGGAGCACCCAAGTATAACTGATGAGACACAAAAGTTGGTGAATTAAAAATTATTAAAATAGTTACGTTGCAAGTATAGCTCTTAACTCACCGAAAATCTGCCTATCAATTTAGAAATATGTCACAGAGAGTTTGAATTAAAAATTACTAGGAGTTTAAGTCCCAGGTCGTCTCCCAACGAGTTGCAGAAAAGTGTGCTATTTTATTAATCAGATGTTCCAAGAAGTTGAGTTAAGTAGGTGGAAAATTAAATTGAGAAAATTCAAATAATATGAATAAAAGCCTTGACTGGCAGTTGATTAGTTGGACTCTCTATTATTGATGGAATGATCTCAGGATTAATTTATAATTAATGGTTGTTCTGTTTAGTTATCCTTTACTTGGTAAAGGAAAGTCAAACAAGTTGGAATGCTAGATCTATTCATGAGTTGCAACCCACTTAGTTCAAAGGGATTGGTGTTAGTGATTAGATAACAATCCAACAGTTAACCCAATTACAAATTTTCTTTCAATCCTTCCAATTCAAGAGTTCCTTTCAATCAACCCCCCATCAAGTGAGGGAACTACTCACTCATTGCAAATAATAAATCCATAACACATGAAAGGGAATTAAAAGAAGACATGATTATTGGAATGGAAAAATAAATTAAAATGGAAGAAATAATCCTTGTATTAAATAATCATGAAAGTATTCAAATAACAAAATTGAACAAAGCGAAGAACATGGAAGAATAAAACCAAGTTAAGAGAACAAACTAGAATGACGAAGTCTTGATGAGGAAAATAACTCTTCTCAATGTTCCAATGCTAAGACCAATTGAAAATTAAAATTCTAAAACCTAGAGAGAGAAACCTAAGGGAGTAAAACTAGATCTAAAACTGAAAACTGTCGACAATGAATGTTGTGTTTTGTTTCTGCATATTCTCTGGCTCTAGTCTGCTGTTTCGGGCCAAAAACTGGGTCGAAATAAGATCCAAAATTGCCCCCAGCGAATTCTGCAAATTATGCAGACCGCACATGTCACGTGATCGCGTCATCCATGTGGACGCATCATTCGCGCTTTTCCTTGCCACGCGTTCGCGTTGTCCACGCTACCGCGTCGCTTGAGCTTTTCCAATCTGCGCGGCCGCGTGAGCCATGTGGCTGCGTCACTGCGATTTGCTCTCCTTCGCGCGGTCGCGTGAGCCATGCGACCGCGTCACTTCTCGCTGGTTACCTCCTCTGATTCTTGTGTTCCTTCCATTTTTGCTAGCTTCCTTTCCAATCTCTAACTCGTTCATGCCCTATAAAGTCTGAAACACTCAACACACAGATCACGGCATCGAATGGAATAAAGGAGAATTAAAATTACATAATTAAAGTCTCTAGGAAGCAGTTTTCAAACATGTTATAAATTCAGGAAGGAATTATAATTTCATGCTAATTTAATGAATAAGTGGGTAAAGATCATGATAAAACCACACAATTAAACACAATATAAACCATAAAATAGTGGTTTATCAACCTCCCCACACTTAAACATTAGCATGTCCTCATGCTTAATTAAAGGAGATAAGGAAATAAGTATGAACATGTAGAAATTCATGAAATGCAATGCAAGCCTATATAAATAAATGTAACTATATGATTCTTGCCCACTTGATCAAAAGTAAATAAGCTCTTCAAAACAATTACAAATCAAATTCTACTAATTCTATCATTATACAATAAAACAGATAAAAGTGCAAGAAGATAGCTCATGAAAGCAGGGAACATGAAAATTCAAGCATTGAACCCTCACTGATAATGTATGTCTGCTCTAATCTCTAGTGTATAGGGTGATCACTCTATCCTTCTCTAATCATGCTTTCTAACTTTTGTTCTTCTCCTAACCAATCAACAATAGTTAATATACCAATGCAAACATCATGAGGTCTTTTCAAGGTTGTAATGGGGCTAAGGTACAGGTAAGGGTATACATTTGGTCAAGTGAGCTAATAAATTGAATCTTTAATTAACCCAAGCTTCAACCCAACCTATACATTTTTAATGTAATCTTGAAGTTCATACCTAGCTACCCAGAATTTCTTTTTTTTTTCAATCCATACTCATGTATCAACTTTGCAATCTATCAGGAACAGGAGTGGGCTGGTGGCAGTATCTCCACAGTCGGGACCATTATGGCTCCCTGTGCTGGTAAAAGAAGTGGAGTCTGGGGTATCCGAGTCCTTGAAGTGTCCCTTGAGTAGCTCCTTGAGGTGTTTGAATCGGCGCTCGTTACGGCGCTCTCTCATCTTTGCTTTCTGTTCTTGCCGATCTAACCTTTCGATTATCTGCTGGAGCAATTCATCAGTTGTAGGTGCTTGTGGTGTTGAAGAAGGATTATCTTCAATTGGAGTAGTAGGAAGGCTTGTAGTGGCTGCTGGGAGTTTGAGGTATTTCCCGTTAGGGACATACTGATCATCCCGTAGAAGCACGGCTTTGGTGTCCCCAGCTCTGTAGAAGACTCCGGCTGCTGAGACAAGATCTGAGACCAAGGCGGGGAAAAGTAAGTTGCCCGCAATTTGTACGTGTCCCATAGCATTCTGGATATGTCTTGAGAGATGCAGAGGTTGGTCTATAAGGATGCACCATAGTAGAACAGCCATGTCCGCAGTGAAGGAGGACTCATGAGTGCTCGAAAAGATGTAATGGGACATGATCTGTGCCCATACGCGAGCCTCCAGGGTAAGTGCTGAAGCTAAGATTCCCTTAGGGCGGGTACGGTGGTATCCGTAGATCCAACAGCTGCCAGGTAATGCGATAACTCCGAGAACGGAGTCCCAGTCAAATTGGTACCTCTGGCGCTTAAGTGCGGCTTCTTGAAAGGCGTCCATTCCTTCTGGAATAGGGGGAAGACTCAGAACTTGCTGAATGGCCTCTTCTGTGATGGGGACTTGCTTCTTGGCTGTCTCCGTAGGAAACCCCATTGTCTTCGTTCAATTTGCGGCTCAACAAAGGAAGCAATATTGGATGGGAGGATAAGAAGGTATTCATTGTTATAGTTTCTTTCTGCTAGGATAGGGAACATCTGCTCACAGTAGCGATTGGGAAATCGTGCAGTGTCCTTTGCTGGAAAGGCTTTCTCCTTCTCATCAACCTTTATTATCCTCTTAACTCTTTTTGTTCAGGGCTTGACTGCGGTTGAAGAAGGCTCTGCCACTAATGCTCTTTTAGTTTCTCTTCTTGCTGGTGGTTTGGAAGTAGCTTTCTCTTTTCCTTTCTTGGTGGCCATCCTGAAAGAAGGGAAGAGAAAGTAAATTAAATTCAAAGGGATATACAGCAAGGAAGGAAATGGAAAAGAGGGTGATGGATGCACATTAAGATATACTGACATTATTACATGCTCGCGAGTACATGTGAATAGCCAACAATGGAAAATAGCTAGTGCATATAAAGACAAGTGACTGCAAGGTGTTTATTGGCATGCCGGCAAAGGGCATGAGTAGCATAGACCAAGCAATACTTTGTAACAAACCATCACGTTTGTATTGACAATTAAATTCAATTAATACAATAGTAAAGAAAAGTTGTGAAAAGCAAGCATTGAATAGTATAACAACATAGGGAAGTGCATAATGCCATTTGAGCTTTTTCACAAACACATAGCATGCATGTTGAATAAGGTATAGAAAATATGAAGGTGAACATGCAAGCAATCCCTTAAATGGAATAAAAATAATTGGCAAACAATTTGCAATAATCCACAAGCATATAATGAGGGATAATGACTCAAAAAAGAAAAAACAAGTAAATTTCTAACACCATGTAAAAAAGAAAATAAAAAGAAAGAAAATATGACTAATGAAAAGAAAAAGAAAAGAAAAGTAAATACACATAAAATAATAAGAATGATAGAAAAAGAAAGAGGGAGGAGGAAAGTAAAACCTTGTTAATGGAGGTGAGAGAGATAGAGAGTGAAAGGTGAAATAGAAGGAAGAAGGGAGAAGGAAGAAATAAGGAAGGAAAAGAAAAATTAGGATTTGGAGGAGAGAAAGATAAGATATGTGGCAATTTTTGGTTGAGCTGTGCAGCGCATGCGACGTGGCTGCGTGGGGCACGCGTTCGCGTGGATGCGCTTCAAGTATGGTGACGCGATCGCGTCAGTCACGCAGTCGCGTGACCCATGTTATGCTTCTGGCACGAGTGCAGCCTCGCACCTGCACAACTCTCTGTTCAAATTAATTTATTTGCCAAAATCGGGACGGCGTGATCGCGTGGGTCATGCGATCGCGTGAGTGTGCACCAGAAAATGGATGACGCGGCTGCGTCGGCGACGCGGTTGCGTGATAAGGATTGTGCTTCCAGCACCAATCCAGCATCACTCTCGCACAATATTTCATTGTGCACCCTTTTACGTCGAAAACTCAGAGCACGCGGCCGCGTGGGGCACGCGGTCGCGTGGGAGGCCATGATTCCCATGCGATGCGAACGCGTCAGCGACGTGGTCGCGTGGGTTGATTTGTGCCATTGGCACGCCTCCAGCCACACTCCAGTGTGACTTTCTGTTCATTTTTATTTTTCTTTACTCCCCCTGTGACGCGGACGCGTCGCCGATGCGATCGCGTCGCGTAGCAAAATTTTTTTTTTTGAAAATAAAAACATGTAAATGCAGATGCACGAAAGTACTAAGAAAGAGAAGAGTTATTGAATAGGAAAAACTAAAAATAAAGAAAAGAACGATCATACCATGGTGGGTTGTCTCCCACCTAGCACTTTGCTTTAACATCCGTAAGTTGGACGCTCCACTAGCTCAATCTTCTGCTATGTGGGGATCTTCCAAGAGGAAGATCTCAAGCTCCTTGTTTCTCTGTATCTTCTTGCCATGGTATAGCTTCAGGCGTTGTCTATTAACCTTAATAAGTTCAGAGCTTGAAGGATGGCTTAGGTGATAAACTCCGTACGGTTTGGCCTTCTCTACTCTGTATGGACCTTCCCATATTGATCTCAACTTGCCTGGCATGAGCCTTAGTCGAGATTTGTAAAGGAGGACTAAATCCCCAGGTTGGAACTCTTTCTTCTTGATGTTTTGATCATGTACAGCCTTCATCTTTTCCTTGTATATTCTGGAGTTTTCATAAGCTTCTAGGCGAAGGCTCTCTAGTTCCTACAGTTGCAACTTCCTTTCAGCTCCAACTTTCTCAATTCCCATGTTGCCCTCCTTAACTACCCAAAAAGCTCTGTGTTCTACTTTAACTGGGAGATGACAAGCTTTTCCATAAACCAAGCGGAAAGGACTCATCCCAATGGGTGTCTTGTATGCTGTCCTATATGCCCAGAGTGCATCTTGTAGCCTGGTGCTCCAGTCTTTTCTATGAGGCTTTACTATCTTTTGCAAGATACGCTTAATTTCTCTGTTTGACACTTCGGCTTGCCCATTAGTTTGGGGATGGTAAGCTGTTGCAACTTTATGAATTATCCCATGCTTCTTCATTAATCCTGTTAGTCTCCTGTTACAAAAATGGGTGCCTTGATCGCTCACGATTGCTCGTGGTGATCCGAAGCGACATAAAATATGGTTTCTCACAAAGGAAACAACAGTGTTAGCATCATCAGTGCGGGTAGGAATTGCTTCCACCCATTTGGAAACTGATGAGCGGATAATTTATACGCTTTTTGACATTGTTTTTAGTATGTTTTTAGTAGGATCTAGTTACTTTTAGGGATGTTTTTAATAGATTTTGTGTTAAATTCACATTTCTGGACTTTACTATGAGTTTGTGTGTTTTTCTGTGATTTCAGGTATTTTCTGGCTGAAATTGAGGGACTTGAGCAGAAATCAGATTCAGAGGTTGAAAAAGGACTGCTGATGCTGTTGGATTCTGACCTCCCTGTACTCAAAGTGGATTTTCTGGAGCTACAGAACTCGAAATGGCACGCTTCTAATTGCGTTGGAAAGTAGACATCCAGGGCTTTGCAGCAATATATAATAGTCCATACTTTGGCCAAGAATTGACGACGTAAACTGGCGTTCAACGCCAGCTTTCTACCCAAATCTGTGACGGTTCATCTTGTTGCTCAGATTGGGTAACTTTCTTTTCGTTTTCTTTTCAAAAAGTTTTCAAAAATTTTTTAAAAAAAAAAAAACTCTTCTTTTGTTTTCGAAAAAAAAAAATAAATAAAAATAAAAATGTTTTCAAAAATTTATTCAAAATTTTTAAGAATGAATTCTAGTGTTTCATGAAGCATGTGAAGCCTGGCTGGCTGTAAAGCCATGTCTAAGTTCTTTTGGACTGAGGCTTGCAATTTGTTATCAAGAGCAAGCTAGTTGGAGCTAATCCACCTGCTACTGTTCCTGATCTACCTGCTGAAGCTTGGCTGGCCATTGGCCATGTCTAGTGTTTTGGACTGGAGCTTTCTTTGAAAGCTTGGCTGGCTAGTGAGCCATGTCTAATTCCTGGACTGAAGCTTTAGACTAAGAATGCAAGATTCCTGGAATTCATATTAAAAATTTTGGAATCCTTATTTTCTTTTTCATATAATTTTTCGAAAAATATAAAATAAAAATCCAAAAAAATTAGAAAATCATAAAAATAAAAAATATTTTCTGTTTCTTGTTTGAGTCTTGAGTCATATCATAAGTTTGGTGTCACTTGCATATGCATCTTGCATTTTTTTTGGAAAATATCATGCATTCATAGTGTTCTTCATGATCTTCAAGTTGTTCTTGGTAAGTCTTCTTGTTTGATCTTGATGATTTTTTGTTTTGTGTCTTTTCATGTTTATCATATGCATTCTTGAATTCTTAGTGTCTAAGCATTAAAGAATTCTAAGTTTGGTGTCTTGCATGTTTTCTTTGCATTAAAAATTTTTCAAAAATATGTTCTTGATGTTCATCATGACATTCAAAGTGTTCTTGGTGTTCATCTTGACATTCATAGCATTCTTGCATGCATTCATTGTTTTGATCTAAAAATTTCATGCATTGCATATTTTTCATGTTTTCATAAAAATTCAAAAAATCAAAAAAAAAATATCTTTCCCTTTTTCTCTCATCAAATTTGAAAATTTGAGTTGACTTTTTCAAAAATTTTTAAAATCAAATTGTTGCCAATGAGTCAAATCAAATTTTCAATTTGAAAATCTTATCTTTTTCAAAATCTTTTTCAAAAATAAAATCTTTTTCAAAATTCTTAGTTATTTTCGAAAATTCCAAAAATATTTTTCAAAAATCTTTTTCTTATTTTTGTATTAAATTTTCGAAAATAACAATAAACAATTAATGTTTTGATTCAAAAATTTCAAGTTTGTTACTT